>NW_024097552.1:252500-255000 GCF_016545835.1 Crotalus tigris | reverse complement strand
CACATAAGGACAGATGTAAAATCAGTGGTGGGACAATTTTATATCGTAAAAAGGAAGATGTAAAATCAATGAGAAGTTTTAAAGAGCAGGGGAGAACCCAAGCTGAACCAGAAGCTGCTAAGGAAGCAGTTGGAAGAGAGAGAGGGTGGGTGGAGTGGAATTCATGTCTGTTTTAGCAAAATGATCCCCATTTTGTTGTTACCAGCTTCAAGAGGACGATTGGAGAAGAAAATTAAGGTTGGCCCCTTCCCCCCACCGAAAAATAATGAATGAAACCTAGATAGATATATACTGAATAGAGCTGGAAGGGACCTTGGAGGTCTTCTAGTCTAACCCGCTGCTCAAGCAGGAGACTCTATACAGACAGATGGCTTTCCAGTCTCTTCTTAAAAACCTCCAGAGCTGGAGCACCCACCACTTCTGGTGGCAAACTGTTCCACTGGTTAATTGTCCTCACTGTTAGGAAGTTTCTCCTTAATTCCAGGTTGATTCTCTCCTTGATCAGTTTCCATCCATTGTTTCTTGTCCTGCCCTCTGGTGCTTTGGAAAATAGGTGGACCCCCTCTTCTTTGTGGCAGCCCCTCAGATACTGGAATACTGCTATCATGTTGCCCCTGTTTCTCCTTTTCTTTAGACTAGTCAAATCCAAGTCCCACAGCCATTCTTCGTATGTTTTCGCCTCCTGGCCTTGGATTATCTTAGTTGCTCTTCTCTGAACTTTTTCAAAAGTTTCAACATTTTTTTTTGCAGTATGGTGACCAAAACTGGCTGCAGTATTCCAGGTGCGGCCTCACTAAGGTTTTATGTTGTTGTTTTTAGTTGCGAAGTCATGTACAGCAGTACTAATACTTCACGCGTTCTTGATTCGATGCCTTTGTTTATGCAACCAAGAATTGTATTACCTTTTTTAAAAAAATGTATTGCATTGGTTGGAAGCTGTCCAGAATTCTACAGAAAATGGGCAATTTTACCCCCTTTTTGCAACCCTGTAATCGCTTAATTCATGGTAGAGTCAGGGATGGAGCTTTTACTCTTCGAAGATGTGCAACTGTATAATGTGTCTAGGTTCTGTATCCAATATTGTCTCTGTCAACGCTACTAACATTGGATGTTTTTGCATTGACAACAGAGGGAAATGCAGCCATCTTTTTACCTTTTGCTTTTAAAGTTAGATGATGTTACGAGGGGGGATGTGAACGAGAGTCCAGCTAGACATAACAACACTAAACCTAGCGTGAGAAACAAGGTTATTGTAACCAGAGCTGATAAGGAATTGGTGGGCTGGAGAACTGGAGAGGAGGCCCGCGCTTCAAGCTAATTGGGGAATGTGATTTATGACTGTTAATTGGAAGAGGGAATTGTGCTTTGATACTATGTGCCCAGGAGAGGGGAAATCAGTTTTTGGCTTCGATTATGCAGTGCCAATATTATGCTACTCAAAATAAAGATTCTTTAAGGCAAATAATGCCTCAAAGTTCTTTTGAAGAGTTTCACCTGTTGGAACCATGACATAATGTTTTAAAGACATATATACAATACATCATTAAAGCACATGAGCACCAATTCTACTGATAGGTAATCCTTGACTTACAGCCACAACTGAGCCAAAAATTTATGTTCCTAAGCAAGGCAGATATTATGTGAGTTTTACCCCACTTGACGACCTTTTTTGCCCAAGTTGTTAAGTGAATCATTGCAGTTGTTAAGTTGGTGACAAAGTTGTGAAGTGAATCCAGCTTCCCCATTGACTTTGCTTGTCAGAAGATCACCAAAGGGCATCACATGATCCTTGGGACACAGCAAACCATCATAAATGTAAGTCAGTTGACAGGTGCCTGAATTTTGATTGTGTCCCTGCACTGGTTGTAAGTGTAAAAAACGGCCATAGGTCAGTGCCGTTGCAACTTCAAATGGTCACTAAATACTAGATACATTAGTATACACTAGATACAGGAGGATCTTGACAGACTTGAACACTGGGTGCTATCTAACAAAATGAAATTCAATGGTGAAAAAAGTGAGGTTTTACATTTAGGCAAGAAAAACCAAATGCACAGGTGTAGTATAGGGGGTACCTTGCACAATAGTAGTAACTGTGAGAGGGACCTCTGAGTCCTAGTGGACAATCATTTAAATATGAGCCAGCCGTGTGCTGCAGCTGCCAAAAAGGCCAACAGACTGCTAGGCTGCATTAACAGACAGATAGAATCAAGATCACATGAACTATTAATACCACTTTACAAGGCCTTGATAAGGCCACACTTGGAATACTGCATCCAGTTATGGTCACCACGATGTAAAAAAAGATGTTGAGGCTCTGGAAAGAGTGCAGAGAAGAGCAACAAAGATGATTAGGCAACTGGAGGCTAAAACATATAAGGAACAATTGATGGGATTGGGTATGTCTAGTCTAACGAAGAGAAGGATGAGGGGGAACATGATAGCAGTGTTCCAATATCTTAGGGGCTGCCCCAAAGAAGAGGGAGTCAACCTAATCTCC
>NW_024097552.1:235000-247500 GCF_016545835.1 Crotalus tigris | reverse complement strand
GATGACTTTGGACCAATCACCAGGAGACAATGAATTCTAGTTTCACCTTTGCCATGAAAGCCAGCTGGGTGAGACTTTGGTCCAATCACCAGGAGACTGTGAGTTCTAGTCCTGCTTTAGGTATGAAAGCAGCTGGGTTACTTTGGCCAACCAGCAGAAAACTGTGAGTTCTAGTCCCACCTGAGGCATGAAAGCTGACTAGGTGATTTTGGACCAGTCACTCTCTCTCTCAGACCAACTCACCTCAACATGGTTATTGTTGTGGGTAAAAGAGAAGGAGGAAGGAGTATTAGATATGTTTGCCACCTTGGTCACTCAACAGTGAGAAACTGGTGAAGCGGGCACAGCAGCGCCTACATTTTCTGCGTCGCAGGAGAAAAGCACATCTTCCTTCCCCTGTCCTGACCACTTTCTACAGGAGGACGATCGAGAGCATCCTCATACAGCATCACAGTCTGGTTTGGAGGCATCCCTGCTTCAGACAGGAAGGCGGTGCAGAGAGTGGTGAGGACAGTTGAAAAGATCATTGGCAGTTGCCTCCCTCCCATCCAGGACATAGAACAGAAGCGCTGCTTGAGCAGGGTCTGCAAGATTATTTGGGACACTACACATCCTCTTCACAACCTGTTTTCCTTGTTACCCTCTGGGAGGAGGGGGCTTCGTGGTATCCGTAGCAGAACATTCAGATTCAGCCATAGTTTCATTCCATACAACATCAACCTTGTGAACTCTCCAGCTTCCTCCTTCCGTTATATATTCAAGATGGACAGTGATCAATATTTATTTGCTATGTATATGTAGGGGTGTGGGTCTATACATATGTTGTACATAGTATGTGTAGGTGTGTGTCATGTATGTGTTTCACTTTGAGAGTGGGCAACTAAATTTCATTTTTGATGTATGCCATTGTGCCCACAAAAAATTAAAATAAAGGTTATCTTATCTTATCTTATCTTATCTTATCTTATCTTATCTTATCTTATCTTATCTTATCTTATCTTATTTATCTTATCTTATCTTATATCTTATCCTATCTTATCCTATCTTATCTTATCTTACCTTACCTTACCTTACCTTACCTTACTTTATCTTATCTATCTTATCTCATCTCATCTCCTCTTATCTTATCTTGAGTTGTTTATAAAATTAACAAGGATGGGATAGAAATAAAACAAATAAGTAATGATGGCCAAAATTAGTGGATATTAGTATCCAAAACCCTGGAAATTACCCCAAATCTGATTTAGAAGTTCAAGAATAAAACAAATATGATATTTTATAGATTGTTTTCTCTTTTTTTTTCTTTTTCCTATTTTTTTTCTCTTTCTTTCTTTTTTCTTTCTCTCTCTTTTTAAGTATTTTTTTTCTTTAACGTTTATGTTATATATATTTTATTATTAATTATTTTATAAGTTGTAAAAAATTGTTTAGGTTTCTTAAAATTTTAATTAAGCCTATATTCAGCTCTGGGAAGCTCGGGGGGGGGATGGAGGGGGTGGTTTGGGAGGGGTTGGGTGAGGGTTGTTTTGTTTTGTTTTTCTTGTTTGTTGTTGTTTTTTTGTTGTTATTTGTAAAAACTTTTAAAAATTTTCAATAATAATAATAAAAAAGAATAAAACAAATATCAGGTGTTCTGTCAGGGATGGGAGACTGGAAAGTGATCTTGGAAGTCTTCTTGACCAACCTCCTGCTCTACCATTTCAGACAAATGATTGTCCAGTCTCTTCTTAAAAGCCTCGAGTGATGGAGCACCCACAACTACTAGAGGCAGGTTGTTCCACTGGTTAATTCTTGTCACTGTCAAGAAATGTTGTCCTTAGTTCCAGGTTGCTTCTCTCCTTGATTAGTTTCCATCCATTGCTTCTTGTCCTGCCTTCAGGTGCTTTGGAAAATAAATTGACCCCCTCCTCCTTGTGGCAGAGCTTTTCAACTGGTGGTACACATACCACTGGTGGTACTTTAGCATCTGGCAGGTGGTACACGACCCCTAGCCAAGTGTAGTGGGGGAAGAAACTAGCTAAAGTGTTGCCAATGAGACCTGGAGGAGACCAGCTGGAGTTGCAGGGCTCGGCAGAAGCCCCAGGATCTGCACGTACGGCTGCATGCTGATTGGAACTTCTGGCACACCCAGAAGAGAAAAGAAGGAAGAGGAGGCAGAGACAGGGGAACCTATATAAGGAGCAGTTTTTGGTGGGAGAGAAAAAAACACACATGGGGAAAGAGAGAGAAGAGGCTTTTGTTAATGAAGCGGTGAGAAGATAGCGAGTGAGCGGCCTTTGCAAATGAAGAGTAAGTGAAAGAGCGAGCGAGCAGCTTTTGTGAACAATGTATGTGTGAATGAGAGCAAGAGAAAAGCTTGTGTGAGCAAAGTGTAAGTGAATGATAGCAAGCTAGAGGGTTTTGCTAGCAAAGGGTGAGGGGAGGTTGCGAGTGAAGGGTGAGAGAAAAAGGGAAAAGTGAGGGGGAGAAGGGAACAAGAAAAGAAAAGGCATTGACTTCTGAGTTCCACTGTTGTAGTAGGAAGGAAGCATTAACACTGAACCTCAATTTTTTTACTTTTCTATAATATTATATACTAGACCAGGGGTGTCAAACTCAATTTCATTGAGGGCCGCATCAGTATTGCAGTTGCCCTCAGGGGGCCAGGTGGGTGTGGCCAGGGTGGGTGCGGCCTACTGGGTGGGCATGGATGGAGTGGGTGTGGCCTACTGGGTGGGCATGGCCAGCTGTACATCATTCGCGTCAAGGGTGCCTGTGGGGGCCTGGGCAGGAGTGAGACAGATCTGAGGGTCTCTGGCAGAAGGGGGTGGGACCGGGGTAAGCGCCAAGGCATGGGCCATTTCTTCATTCCTCACAAAGGGTGACACCTCCCCAGCATGCACCCAGGGGGCGGGGGCAATGCAGCAGGGGCTGGTTCCTCGCTGTTTCCAGACGGCCTTATGGAGCTAAGACTGAATGCATTTCAGCATAGATGGCCACAACAAAATTCTACATTGGCTCCCATCCGGCCTGGGCTAGGGCCAAGGCAGCGGGGGCCGTTCCTTCACTTTTTCCAGGATGGCTTTGCGGGCCACATGAAACCACTTCCCAGGCTGCATTCGGCCCCCGGGCCTTGTGTTTGACATGTCTGCACTAGACATTTCTATAACAACAAATGAATCTAACCAGTAAAGCCCCAAATCCCTGCCCCACCCTTTTTTTTTAGTCATCAAGTTTTTAACACCTTGCTAAGCATGGATGGTATTCGAATAATGTCTTGTCCTAAAAGTGGTACAATCTGTGAAAAGGTTGAAAAGCCATGCCTTATGGCAACCCCTTAGATTCGGTTAGAATTCAGCTATTATTTTGTAATTCCATATTTTCACACAACTTCCAGATCACAGTTTAGTATGGTAGAAACTGATGAGATCCAGGAAATGGGTCTTTAGCAAAAATGTCTCCACTGTTGTTCAATATCTACTCTGAGTCAATCGTCAACGAGGCACTGGAGAACATCGATGCTGGCATCAAAGTAAACGGTGTTTGGATCAACAACTTAAGATACGCTGATGATACAGTTCTGCTTGCCAGTAAGCATGAAGACCTTCAGCTCCTCATCAACAGAGTCACAGAAATATCTGAAAATACAGCTCGAAGCTTAACACTTCAAAAACCAAGATCATGGTTGTCAGCAAACAACCCGTTGATTTACCACCAATAAATTCAGAAGGAATACCACTAGAAAAAGTTGAAAGGATCACACACCTCAGTTCCAATTTACATGAAAGCTGGGACATGCCCACTGAAGTAAAGACAAGGATAAAGAAAGCCCAAACAGCATTCTTCAGAATGAAAAAGGTCTTCTGCAGTCACGACATAAGCCTAAGACTGAAAATCAGGCTTGTCAGATGCTACATTTTGTCTATCCTGCTCTATGGAGTAGAGAGTTGGTCTCTGACAGAAGGCCACCTGAAGAGACTAGAAGCATCTGAAATGTGGATTTACAGGCGGCTGTTACGTATAAGCTGGGTTGACAAAATCAGAAATGAGGAGGTGATCAGCCGCCTGGGAAAGCCAAGGGAAATCATCAAAACAATTAAAAAATGAAAGAATATTTCAGACACGTGATGTGACACCCAGAAAAATACAGCATACTCCATTTAATTCTCTAGGAAAAGATTGAAGGCAAATGAGGTCCAGGCAGAAGAAGAACATCGTGGCTTCAAAATCTAAGGGACTGGTTTGGACAAAACTCAGCAGCACTTTTTCGTGCGGCTGCTGATAAAAGCAGGATCGCCAACATGATCACCAACGTCCGATATGGAAGAAGAAGGAGAAGAAGAAGAAGAAGAAGAAGAAGAAGAAGAAGAAGAAGAAGAAGAAGAAGAAGAAGAAGAAGAAGAAGAAGAAGAAGAAGAAGAAGAAGAAGAAGAAGAAGAAGAAGAAGAAGAAGAAGAAATGGATGAAAATGAAAGAAATATTTAAAAGTCTGAACTTACTAGATGGGATGCACAGAAAATGCTGTAGGCAAAAAATAAATAAATAAATTGAAATGAATTCTAATCCAGAGTAATTTATGCTACAGGAGCTAAAAGAGCCTGCAAGGTAAATAAGAGCTTCTCCATTCCAAAAATTCAAATTCTGACATTTTGACATTTGAATTCTCTGCCTAATCTCCCTCTAAAAGACATAAATAGTGAGGAAGCATAGCGCCCACATCTTGCAGAGCCTTTATCTCCAAAATACATGAAGTTGAAAGGATTAAATTCCAAAATATCAGATTAACAATGGAATACCGGAAGCCTGGATATAAAACTTGCCCTGCCAAGTTAATCTGTTCTTTTTTTTTTTTAAAGATGGTTCACTTTAATCTTTAAATTGTCAAGAATTATTATTCCTTTCCATTTTTGTGTTTCTGTTTTTAGCGATGCACGCAGCACTCAGGGCAGTTTTGTAGCATTCCTGTATCTTACATTCATGTTTCTCCATTAGATTGTTGAAAGAAAAATCATCCAGTCCAAGCCAGGAATAAACAAAATGGAGACTGCTTTAGAAAGAAGGTTGTCGTTTATTGAAGAGCAGATCCAGACAGAAAGACGGCTCTGGGAAAACTGACCACATGTAGCAGGGAGTGGTGGGTTTTTATACCTTCTTGGGCTTTTGTGTTTGAGGTTGTTTCCTGTTCCTGTGCTATGAACTTTGGCCTGAGCTTTTATAATAATAATAATGATGATAATGATGATGAAGATGATGATGATGATGATAATAATAATAATAATAATAATAATAATAATAATGATGTTGGAAGGGATCTTGGAGGTCATCTAATCCAACCCCTGCTCAGGCAGGAAACCCTATACCATTTCAGACAAATGGCTGTCCAGTCTCTTCTTAAAAACTTCCAGTGTTGGAGCATTCACTGCTTCTGGAGGTAGGTTGTTCCACTGGTTAATTGTCCTAACTGTCAGGAAGTTTCTCCTTAGTGCTAGGTTGCTTCTCTCTTTGGTTAGTTTCCATCCATTGCTTCTTGTCCTGCCTTCGGGCGCTTTGGGAAATAGCTTGACTCCGTCTTCTTTGGGGCAGCCCCTGAGATATTGGAGCACTGCTATCATGCCCCCCGTCGACCTTCTCTTCATTAAACTAGACATACCCAATTCCAGCAGCCGTTCCTTATATGCTTTAGCCTCCAGTCCCCTAATCATCTTTGTTGCTCTTCTCTGTACTCTTTCTAGAGTCTCAATATCTTTTTTTACATCGTGGTGACCATAACTGGATGCAGGATTCCAAGGGTGGCCTTACCAAGGCATTGTAAAGCGGTATTAGCACTTCACATGATCCTGATTCTATCCCTCTGTTAATGCAGCCTAGCACTGTGTTGGCTTTTTTGGCAGCTGCAGCACACAGCTGGCTCATATCTAAGTGATTTTCCACTAGGACTCCAAGATCCTTCTCACAGTTGCTACTGTTGAGCAAGGTACCCCCTGTATCTATACCTGTACATTTGGTTTTTCTTGCCTAAATGTAGAACTTTATTTTTTTCACCGTTGAATTGAATGTGTCCTTTTGGTATTGGTGGGTTAATCCTATGATGACCTAAAGGCCATTTTTTCCTGAGCTTAGAGCTTGGGTAAGGGAATGTGGATTTCAGGGGTCTTTCTCTTTCTAATCCCATCAGCTCCAAGCTTCCCTGGCCCTAATCTTCCTGAATGAATTGCCAAATCTGCATTTCTACAGAGCTGGTTTCTGCTTGGGGCAGGGAGGGGGGGTGGCTTCTGGGGGCTAGTTTCTGTGTCTTTTAAGATTTTCTTTCTCCATGACTGTATTCCTTTGGGAAACATAATATTCTGTTTTTTAAATATTCCGCAAAATATTTCTTTCTGTGGGGGAGGGAGGAGGTGCTGTCCTCCTACAAGATCCTAAGTCATCCTTTCCAAATTTTTGGTTTAGCGTCTGCAAAATTCCCTCGATCCTCATCTCATCGGGCCAGATTGCTGGCAAAACCTTTTCATATATATGAAAGCACCGGGTCTCCTTCTCCTTTCTCACATGAGCAGCTGAGTTGGCACTCGGTAAATAATCATAAATAATAATAATGTAACTCCAGTTTAATGGAATAATTTGCTGCCTAATCACAGCAATAAAGGGAGTCCATTATCGCCCCCAAAATGTTTGCAGAAAATGAGGTTTTCTGCTAAGTGATGAGACCAGCTGCTACTTTGGGCTTATCGTTTTGCCCAAGCATTTTGCTGGCCAAAAAGCTTCCCGGTGATGGGACATCAATCTCTCTCTCCTCTTGGCTGTGGAATCTGTTCTGTAGAAAGGTCCCCTTTGTTGCCTCGGTGATCAAGGATGGGGTTCATGAGGAGAGGAATGAAGCAGCAGAAAAGTTAATCTCAGAAGAAGAAAAAGAGGAACACTGCCAAGAGAGAACAGAAGGGTGCCTTCAGAGAAGGAAGATCAAAATATGAAGGCTTAGCCTGCATGCTTGTTTTGGAAGGCAAGAATGGAGGCTGACTCTACACCGTAGATGGTTACTTGAAAGATTACAGGGATTTATAACAGAACAACAGAGTTGGAAGAGACCTCGGAGATCTTCCAGTCCAACCCCTGCTCAAGCAGTGTCCCAGGGTATATGTCATCCTTTTTTGCAAGCTTCTGACAAGCAAAGTCAATGGGGAAGAGAAGAGAAGAGAAGAGAAGAGAAGAGAAGAGAAGAGAAGAGAAGAGAAGAGAAGAGAAGAGAAGGGAAGGGAAGAGAAGTTGAGGGGACCTTGGAGATCTTCTAGTCCAGCCCCCTGCTCAAGCAGAAGGACCTATACCATTTCAGACAAATAAAAATCTCCAATGATAAGAGTACCCACAATTTCTGGAGGCAAGCTGGTCCACTGGTTAATTGTCCTCACTGTCAGGAAGTTTCTCCTTAATTCCAGGTTGTTTCTCTCTTTGGTCAGTTTCCATCCATAGTTTCTTGTCCTGCCCTCTGGTGTTTTGGAGAATAGATTGATGCCCACTTGTTCTTTGTGGCAGCCTGATTTGCTTAACAACCAGGTTGCCAACTTAACCGCTGCAGTGATTCACTGAACAGCTTTGGCAAGAAAGGCTGTAAAATGGGTTAAAACTCACTTAGCAACTGTTTCCTTTAGCAGCAGAAACATTGGGTTCAGTGGTAGTCCTAACCCTAACCTTTAATCATATCCATCATATTCAGAGGATTCCTCTGTTTCTTGGGCTGTTCCTTGGGTTTCTTCAACAGGTTTCATTCTTTCAGAACTACTTGAGAGATCAGCAGTACGTGGGTATTCTATTCTATTCTATTCTATTCTATTCTATTCTATTCTATTCTATTCTATTCTATTCTATTCTATTCTATTCTATTCCTAGTCTAGTCTAGTCTAGTCCATATTCTATTCTATTCTATTCTATTCTATTCTATTCTATTCTATTCTATTCTATTCTATTCTATTCTATTCTATTCTATTATTCTGTTCTATTCTGTATTCCAATATCTATTCTATTCTATTCTATTCTATTCTATTCTATTCTAGTCTATTCTAGTCTAGTCTAGTCTAGTCTAGTCTAGCCTAGCCTAGTCTAGTCTAGTCTAGTTGCACATTCTCCTAACTGCTCTTGAAACCAGCCATTCCTCTGCGCTAAATCTTTTTGTCAGAAATACCAGCAGTCCTCCAACTT
Source organism: Crotalus tigris (assembly GCF_016545835.1). Classification (NCBI taxonomy): domain Eukaryota; kingdom Metazoa; phylum Chordata; class Lepidosauria; order Squamata; family Viperidae; genus Crotalus; species Crotalus tigris. The sequence goes on along the minus strand of NW_024097552.1, from coordinate 239,331 downwards.
ACAAACAGAAATGGGACTCAAATTTCCCTGGCTAAGCAAAGAAGCCCCTAAGTTAGCCATGACTCGGTTTACTCTCTTTTTTCCATAGTTGTTAAGTGAATAATTGGAGCTATTAGTTGAGTCAGGTGTGGTTGAATGAATCCAGTTTTTCCCATTGACTTTCCGTATGGGAAGTAACCTGCTAAAGTTGCAGATGGTGATCTGGACACTGCACTCATCATAAATGCATGAATAAATGCATGCTGCTTGTCTGGTGCCTGCATTTGGATGATCAATCATAGTAGGGCTGGAAGGGACCTTGGAGGTCTTCTAGCTCAAGCAGAAGACCCTATATACTATTTCAATCAATCAACCAATCAATCAATCAATCAATCAATCAGAATAGAACCGGAAGGGACCTTGAATGTCTTCTAGTCAAACTCCCTAAAACACGAGACCCTATGCCATTTCAATCAATCAATCAATCAATCACAATAGATCTGGAAGGGACCTTGGAGATCTTCTAGCCCAACTCAAGCAGGAAACTCTATGCCTTTTAAATCAATCAAAACAGAACTGGAAGGGACCTTGGAGGTCTTCTAGTCCAACCTCCTGCTCAAACAGGAAACCCAATACCATTTCAGTCAAATGGTTGTCCAATCCCTTCTTTAAAAAACTCAGTGTTGGAGCATCCACAACTTCTGGAGGCGGGTTGTTCCACTAGTTCATTGTCCTCACTGTTAGGAAGTTTCTCCTTATAGTGATCATTATAACTGTGACCATGGGGATGCTAAAATGTTCATAAGTGTGAGGATCAGTTGCAAGTCAATTTTTTTTCAGTGTCGTCTAGCTTTGAATGGTTGCTAAATGAAAGGATGTAAGTCCAGGGTTATTTCTATGAGCTTCTGATTGAGTTTTGCATGTTTGTAACAAGGTGAGCTACAGTCTGCAAGACAATTTGTCTTTCAAAGCCATAATTCTAGGGAAAATGTAGGAAAAATCACTTTTGAAACGATATCCATCCAGTTCAATCTTCATTAAATTTTCAAAACTATTTTAAGTTTTTTTTTTCTTGTTCAAAACAGACTTTGAAATTGAAGACTGCAAAGATTTTAACAGTGCGTTTTTTAATTAGTTTCAGGATCAATTGTTTTAGACTTGAAAAAAAAATAAGCGAATTGATGCTCTAATTTTATCAGCTACATCAACAACCCTACAGAGATGATCAAAATTATTTACTGAGAACAACAACACCCTAGTGCAATGGAGGATTGGGGAGGGGGAATAATTCTTACCTGTTTCCATGAAATGAATTCGACTTGGATTCCCCCAAGTGAATCCCAAAGGTGAAAAGAATTTCAGCAAAAGATTTGCAAAATGTTTATCTATCCATTTATTCACTAGGTAGCCATGGGGTGCATAGAAACATTCTGCTTTTTATGGTACAATAATATCTCTAGTGATCTGCTGCCTCCTGTTTTTCTTCTTGCTTAAATCTCTTGAAGACACTGAAAAGAAATATTTCCTAGGATAGATACAGTGATGGGATTCAGCCAGTACTCAGCACTTCGGCAGAACCAGTAGCTAATTTTTTGTTGACAAGGCCCAGAATGGAATTCCGGAAGCGGTATCCACACACAGAACTGGTTGTTCACATATTTGAATCCCACCACTGGATAGATAGATAGATAGATAGATAGATAGATAGATAGATAGATAGATAGATAGATAGATAGATAGATAGATAGATAGACAGACAGATGATACAGTAGATAGATAGATAGATAGATAGATAGATAGATAGATAGATAGATAGATAGATAGATAGATAGATAGATGGATGGAGAGATAGATAGATAGAGAGATGATAGATGGATGGATGGATGGATAGATAGATAGAAAGATAGATAGATGATAGATAGATAGAAAGATGGATGGATGGATGGATAGATAGAGATAGGTAGATAGATGGATAGATAGATAGATAGATGATAGATAGATAGATGGATGGATGGATGGATGGATAGATAGATAGACAGATGAGAGAGAGAGAGATGATAGATACATGGATGGATGGATGGATAGATAGATAGATAGATAGATAGATGATACAGTAGATAGATAGATAGATGATAGAGATAGATAGATAGATAGATAGATAGATAGATAGATAGATAGATAGATAGACAGACACAGATAGATAGATAGATAGATAGATAGATAGATAGATAGATATAGATAATAGATGGATGGATGGATGGATGGATAGATAGATGAGAGAGAGAGAGAGAGAGATGGATGGATAAATGGATGGATGGATAGATAGAAAGATAGATAGATGATAGATAGATAGATAGATAGATAGATAGATAGATAGACAGACAGACAGACAGACAGACAGACAGACAGACAGATAGATAGATAGATATAGATAGATAGATGATAGATAGATGGATGGATGGATGGATGGAGATAGTAGATAGATAGATAGATAGATAGATAGATAGATAGATAGATAGATAGACAGACAGACAGACAGACAGACAGATAGATATAGATAGATAGAGAGACAGACAGACAGACAGACAGACAGATAAATAGACTGGACTAAGATCCAATCTGGGTCAGTCACTGGGACCAGAGGTTGAGTCTTCCAAGCTTTCTAACTCAGGGAACTTTGCCTTCTCCAGGTATGTGCTTTGGACTACTCTAAGAGCCGTATTTATATGGTGCCTTCCTACTGGTTGATTGGTGTGTTGATAGCCAGCAATTGGTTGTTGTTTCCTTGTGCTGCCAAGTCCTTGGCTCCTAAGCACCTGATAAGCCAAGGATAGAAGCAACCTAGAACTAAAAAGAAATTTCCTAATGGCGAGAACACTCAACAGTGGACGGCCTTGACTTCAGAAGTTGTGGGTGCTCCATCATGGGGGCTTTCAAAAAGAGACAGGACAGCCACCTGTCTGAAATGGTGTAGACTCTCCTGCTCACACAGGGAGTTGGACTAGATGACCTCCTTACCTCTCTGTTATTCTATGTTCTAATTTGGATTCCTGCGCAGAACAGAGTCTTAGTGTTGCTGGGTCTTAAGTCCTCCTCTCCATCCTAAAAGCAGAAGCGATGGCTCAGACAGTTGGTGGGTCTTCTTTATTCATTTATGTCTGAGGACATCTATTTAAGCAAGAAGAGAAGCAACCTAGAACTAAGGAGGAATTTCCTAATGGTGAGAGCAATCAACCAAAGGAACAGCTTGCCTTTAGATGTTGTGGGTGCTCCATCACTGAAGGCTTTCAAAAAAAAAAAAAAAAGACTGGACAGCCATGTATCTGGAATTATCTAGGGCAGTGATTGCGAACCTTTTAGAGACCAAGTGCCCAAACTGCAACCAAAAAACCATTTATGCATCGTCGGGTGCCGGGTGGGTATGGCCATTGGCTGGGTGTGGCCAGTTGGGTGGGTGTGGCCAATTGGGTGAGTGTGGCTGTGGTGGTAACAGCAGACTGGGTGGGACTAAAAAGTTCAATAAATCAATTCCAACTTTGCAAGATCTCTTTTTTTCCCCGCAAGGTTGAAATTGACTGATTGATTGAACCTTTTTTTTGCACACGGCAGCGGAGGCCTAAAGCGAAAAGGTTTTATAAAACCCAGCTGAAGGCCTAGGACTGGGGCGATGGCGCGCATTCCCACAGAGAGGGCTCTGAGTACCGCCTCTGGCACCCGTACCATACATTCGCCACCACTGGTATAAGGTTTCCTGCTTGAGCAGGGGGTTGGACTAGAAGACTTCCACGATCCCTTCCAACTCTATTATTTTATGTTCTATGTTCTACACCTGTGGTAAATCAGCACTCCTGTGGACTGGCAAGGAGCTTCCCAAGCTCCAATCATTTCCCTGGCTATCTTTATACCTGCTCGACCAACAATCTTAGTAGCTGCGAAGTAGTAATTGGGCTAAAAGTCCTTTCCCAACCATTTGCAAATCTTAAGAGGAAGGCATGCTTGCCATTGTGCATCTGAGGCAAAAAATTCATCTGAGGAATAACAATATCTGCACAGCACCGGCTTAAAACAGATTTATAATTCGATATCCATTTCAGTCAACTGTGCATAAAAATATGCATGAAAAAGTGCAACAGCAGTTTGGATCAGCACTGTGAAAAATTATTAACTCCCCTTGCGAATGAGGGTGTATCGTGAATCCTGGAAAATGTTTGGGTGGGATGCTGGTGAGGAATATCGCCAATAAATCCCTGGAAAAAATAAGCTGTACTTTTTTTGGAACATCGCTAGTAGAAAAACAATAAGTATTTTCGAATAGAAGGGTAAGAACCTGTTTCAACCATGGAAAGCTTTTT
>NW_024097552.1:47500-230000 GCF_016545835.1 Crotalus tigris | reverse complement strand
ACCTTTCCAGAGCACATGCCCTGATAAAATATTGGTTCTGTTTCCCCTCTTCTTCCTTTTCCAAGTTAACACAACAGTAAGAGAGATTTTAAAGAGAGAGAGAGATATATAACCTCTTATGCTTAAGCCTTTGATACAAACTGCAGGCAGGGGGGCAAGAAAAAAACAAACATTATCTAATGATAGTGGGAGTCCTGCTCATTTATTTTTCCAATACAACAAGGATGAAAGAGAGTCTTACCTTGTGGATGTAGCTGCCCACCGAACAGAAGCTTTGACCAGGAAAGAAAAAAAAAAGACTTAAATGTAAGGCAGAAAGAGTCTCTACACACCTCCAAGAGATTCTTCCAAAGCTGCTTGAAACTAAAACCAACACATTAACCGCTATCCGTACAGTTGTCAAAATATCACAATCTCAGCATGTCGGCCGTGTCAAGGAAATTGTTTTTCAGGGAAAGAAAAGTAGGAAATATTTGGGTTCCAGAAGCCATGGGAGATTATCTTCCACCTACCACCAAGAAGAAGCTTCTTTGAACATAGCAGATAGACCAGTGTTTCTCAACCTTGACAATTTTAAGGCAGGTGGACTTCAACTCCCAGAATTCCACAGCCAGCAATGCTGGCTGTGGAATTCTGAGAGTTGAAGTCCACATGCCTTAAAATTTTCAAGGTTGAGAAACACTGAGATAGACTAATAGAGTTGGAAGTAGCCACGGTCTTCTACTCCAACCCCTAGTTCAAGCTGGAGACCTTCTATCATTTCAGACAAATGGCTTTAAAAAAAAAAGTCCAGTGATGGGGGTTGGGCTAGAAGACCTCCAAGGTCCCTTCCAGCTCTCTTATTCTGTTACTTCAAGTCTTGAGACTAGAAATCTCAGAATTCTCAACCAGCTTGAAGGGTCAACATACTCAGAAGGTCTCTGTCATGGGTCCGACAGATGAAACTCTTTAAAGACTATTGTGGGTTAGATATTGAATGTATATAGTGTATATATTGTATAGAATGTTGATCCGAAGTATATAAAAATGACACAGTCTGCTGAATATGTATTAGAGCTGTATAAAAGAAAAGGGTAATAAAAATATTAATAATAAAAAAACGGATTAAATAAATGAATACACCACAAAAAGAAAAAGAAAAAAAAAGAAACTCTTCAAGGAACTTAGAGGCGTTGTTTACCTTAAAGGATCTTTATTTGAGTATCATAGCATCAGCACGTACGTAGTCAAAGCCAAAATCTGAATTCCCCTCCCCTCAGCATATAGTATCAAAGCACAATTCCCTCTTCCAATTAGCAGACATAAATCACATTCTCCAATTTGTTTGAAATGCAGGCTTTCCCTCCAGTTCTCCAGTCCACCATTTTTTATCATCTCTTATTTCAAAAAACCTTGGTTCCCACCCTCATACAGTATTGTTATGTCTAACTAAACTCCCATGCACATTCCTCCTCCCCCCCCCACCAGTATCATCTAATTCTAATTCTAAGAGTAAAACATAAGAAGGAAAATGACTGCATCTCCATATGTTGTCAAAGCAAGAACATCCGATGTTAGCAGCGTTGACAGCCTCCTTAGATGAATTCCTTCTGATTCCAACGGGGTTGATTTCTCAGATGAAAAAAAAAAGTGAAAGTAATGGAACCCAAGAACATTGTTGAGTAACTTGCCCGGCTCCATCCTTCCCATCCTCATTCATTTTGTCAGCCTTATTCAAGTTAATTGCCCTTTAGATATGTTGAATTATTTCTCTGGCGTCCCTTGGCTCTGTGGCTTCCTTTTGCTAATCATCATGTTCGCCTTGATGCATGGAGAAGGAATTGTTGGAGAAGACTCCTGAGGGAGTCAATCCTAAAGGAAATCACCCCGATTCTTCTTTGGAAGGATGGATGCTGAAGCTGAAATGCTTTGGCCACCTAATGGGAAGAGAGACTCTCCTTGGATGTTGGGAAAGAGGGAAGGCAAAAGATGGAAGGGGGTGGTAGAGGATAAGATGGTTAGATAGCGTCATTGAGGCAATGAACATGAATTTAGGCAAACTCTGGGAGAGAGTGGAGGACGGGGGGGTGTTGTTCTATGGTCCATGGAGTTGCAAAGAGTCGGACATGTGTTAGCAACTGAACAACACCAGGGAATTCTGCAGCCACCCCTGAAACCTAATTTCAGGTGCCCTGGTAATTCAGTGATTAGATTGCAGTATTGGAGGCTAACTCTGCCCACAGCCTGGAGTTCGATCCTCACCAGCTCAAGGATGACTCAGCCTTCCATTCTTCCAAGGTCAGTAAAATGAGGACCCAGATTGTTGGGCGCACTATGCTGACTCAGAGTGTGGCCTTCATGCATAAGGAAGGACTAGAACTCATTGTCTCCTGGTGATTGACTCAAAATGACTCAAATGGGTTGATGCCTAAGGCAGGATTAGAACTCGCTGTCTCCTAGAATTGGCTCAAAGTCACCCAACTGGCTTTCACTTCCAAGACGGGACTTGAACTCACCATCTCCTGGTTTCTGTCCTGGTGCAACAACAATTAATTCCCCCAAAGCGATAATTTCTTGCGGTGGCAGGAAAAGTTAACTTTCAACTTTGATTGACTCGTACTTCAGTCTAGTGGCATTTCCTATGCACTTTCAGCCCTGAATTTGTTATAACGAAAGGGAAAATCTCAACAGCGAACCAACATGCTTGATCAGCCCGATTGCATTTTTGCAGTGTCCCTTTATTATAAACTAATTAGATAACAGAGCTCTCCATCACAAGAGACCTTAAATAAAGACTTTGTGAAGTTTATTGTTCACCTCCCCAAACTTTCAGCTGCTTTCCTCCTGCATCTTCCAAATGTCAGCTGCTTTATACTGCTGGATATCCACATTAAAAACCACGCACATGTGCCAAGCTGATGTCGAAGCGACGAAATGCCACCGTGCACCGAGGTTCTTATGCAGACAAAAAATATCCGGCGTGAAGTTTACTCATCAGCTTATCCAATATTGCCAAATATCAAAAGTCAGAGGATGTCAAATGCAGAATAACTGCTTGGTGATTATTTGACAAGCGTTCAAAGAAAAGCAAGAAAAATGTGTGTGTGTGTGTGTGTGTGTGTGTGTCTTAAGTGTTTTTTATGATGCACCTGGTTGGCCCAAATATGGGAAGAAGTGGAAAGCTTCCCTTTAGCTCTTTGTTAGCAATCCAAATTTAACACACAGACATATATCTATATCTATATCATCTATCTATCTATCAACCTACCTCCAGAAGCGGTGAATGCTCCAACACTGGATATTTTTAAGAAGAGACTGGACAGCCATTGGGTCCGAAATGATATGGGGTTTCCTGCCTGAGCAAGGGGTTGGACTAGATGACCTCCAAGGTCCCTTCCAACTCTATTATTATTATTATTATTATTATTATCTATATACTGGATTTTTTAGATTTTTTGGGGGGGATAATAATAATGATGATGATGATGATGATAACGATAAAATTAAACTGCTCTGGGACTTCAGAATTCAAACAGACAAGCACCTGCAACATAACACCCCGGACTTAACAATTGTTGATAAGAAAGACAAAAAAGTCTGGATAGTGGACGTGGCAGTGCCTAGAGACAGCAGAATAGACGAGAAAGAACTGGAGAAGATAACAAAATACAAAGACCTACAAATAGAAATAGAAAGACTGTGGCAAAGGCAAGCAAGGGTAGTACCAATAGTGATAGGCGCCTTGGGTGCAATCCCAAAACAACTGGAGCACCACTTGAACACCATTGGCATTGACAAATTTGCCATTAGTCAATTGCAAAAGGCGGCCTTACTAGGAACTGCTTCCATCCTGCGACGATATCTGTAATATGATCAAATATCCACATCTGCCTATCTCAGGTTCTGGGTAAGGACTCGATAGGTAGACAAAAATGCCAAATCCAGTCTGAACATCTGGCTGACTGTGCGATGATCCATAATAAAGTTGGAAGGGACCTTGGAGGTCATCTAGTCCAACCCCCTGCTCAGGCAGGAAACCTTATACCATTTCAGACAAATAGCTGTCCAGTCTCTACATAAAAACGTCCAGTGCTTCAATCAGCCCAGCTTAAAGCAAACAAATGGATCATATATTTTCTCCAGCCTGCAGTTAAAGGGGAAGAATAATATTGGTCTGTAATTATAACATTGATCATAGAATAATAGGTTTGGAAGGGAACTAGGAGATCTTCTTGTCCAGGGGTCTTCAAACGTGGCCCTTTTATGACATGTGGACTTCAACTCTCAGAATTCCTCAGCCAGAGTGCCTGGCTGAGGAATTCTGGGAGTTGAAGTCCACAAGTCATAAAAGGGCCAAGTTTGAAGACCCCTGTCCTAGTCCAACCCCCTGTTCAAGCAGGAGACCTTGTTGTCCATTCTGAACAAATAGCTGCCCAGTTTCTTTTTGAACATGTCCAGCGATGGAACACCCACAACTTCTGGAGTCACGTTGTTCTCACTGTCAGAAAAGTTCTTCTTAGTTCTAGATTGCTTCTCTCTTTAATTATCTTCCACCCATTACTTCTTGTCCTCTCTTGGGTGCTTTGCAGAACTGATCAATCCTCTCTTCTCTGTCTCATGGAATATCTTCAAAATAGAGTACTCAGAAGTCTACCCAGATAAGGAACCAATCAGGAACCAGCTTCCTTGGACTCCTGTGACACTGACCAATCAGAGATAACATTGCTGAGTGCATATGGAAGCCCAGTCAGTCCCTCTTCAGATTCCTGTGAGAGACCAAGAAGTACACTATAACACAACTCACTCTCCCATGATGCCAGTCACTGCTGCTGGAAAAACACCAGAAAACTAGACCACGGTCATTCATCCTGAAAACCCATCATTGTTGGATTGTCATGAATCAGTTTGATTTAAATGAATCTGTGGGAAGTCAGCCCCCCAGAGAATGAAATATTAAAAGGGCAGAAAAATATATTTTCTCAAAGGATCTTAAAGAGACAGAAAAGCATGCCCAGTTTTCTTAATAGGCCCAAGTCCCCCTCCTCCAAGCAGAAACCAGCTCTGTACAAATGCAGATGCAGACCATTCAGAAAAGTTGGAGCTAGAAGCTTAAGAAGACAAAGACACCTAAAATCTGCATATCCCACCCAAACTCTAGGAGTCATTAGCCCCAGCACCAGGGTAGCAGGATATGACCTTTGGGCCATAATAGGATTAACCTATGACCATCAGAATACCAGAAAAGCACACTCAGACTCAGGTCAAAGTTCATGCAACAGGAACAGGAAGCAACTCCAAACAAAAGGCTTCAGAGGGTATAAAAACCTACTAGCGACATGTGCTCAGCCCTTTTTTCTCTCCTCTTTCCTGCCAGAACCATTTTTCTATCTGGCTCTTCAATAAACTGCAACCTTCTTTCTAAAGCAGTCGCCACGGTGTTTATCCCTGGCTTGGATGAATCACAATGAAGACTTTTCCTTCAACAAATCATCTGAGGAAAAAACAAAACATTGAGAATTATCACCACTTCAGAGAACAGTTGAAACTAAGCTGAAAACTGCAAGGTCTCTGAGATGGAACAGGATGTTCAAAAGCTTTGTTATCTATCCTAAGGAAAACCTCTGTTGACTTGGAATGAACAGCATTTAGAAGGAGAAAATTCTCCAGAAGAGAATCTGCATGCATGATGAACCACTGCCTTCAGCTGAGCAGTCAGCTGGGGTGGAGAAGAATCAGATGTCCCGAAATTACTTGAAATAAAATTCCAAGTGGAAGTAGAACAGGAGAAGCATGGATGACATTTTAAGATACATCTCAAAGATTGAGTTGGAAGGTGGTTTCTATTCTGTTTATGGCCATGTGTTGGTACCTGCTCTTCTTGAATCCTTGGAGGGAATCTCCTGGACCTTGACCTCTAGCTGTTGACTTCCATGTGTAACTTGTACTATATTCTGATGGCAGAGTTTGGAAGACGGGGACGAGGCTTCAGAAAGGATGAGTGACACCAACAACACAGAAGAATTTTCTGAGCACTCATCTACCCTTAAGTCTCACTCAAAGTAGATCATAGCACTCCATTGCTTGCTGGTATTGAAAAGTTGCAGATATAATTATAGTCCAGAAAGAGATAGCTAGAAGCTACTTAGAATCTCTCTCTCTCTCTCTTTCTCTCTTTCTCTCTATCTAACTATCTATCTGTCTGTCTGTCTGTCTGTCTGTCTGCCTGCCTGCCTGCCTGCCTGCCTGCCTATCTATCTATCTATCTATCTATCTATCTATCTATCTATCTATCTATCTATCTATCTATCTATCTATCTATCTATCTATCTATCTATCTACCTACCTACCTACCTACCTACCTACCTACCTACCTACCTACCTACCTATCTATATCTATCTATCTACCTACCTACCTACCTATCCATCCATCCATCCATCCTTCCAGCCATTCTCTCTCTCTGTGTGTCTATATCTATTTACTATCATCTCTGTCTCTGTCTCTCTTTGTGTCTCTGTGTCTCTGTCTGTCTGTTTGTCTATCTATATCATCTGTCTCTGTCTCTCTCATATACAAATCTACCTATTCTACCTATCTATCTATCTATCTATCTATCTATCTATCTATCTATCTATCTATCTATCTATCTATCTATCTATCATCTATCTATCTATCTAAGTTCTAACTCACCCTTGCTTGGAAAATGAAGATTTGCTATATCCTTGGTCATTTTTTGGCCCTGACTTTTGAGTTGCACCTTGACTCTTCATCCTAGAATGTTCAACGGTGAAAACGTACTGGATTCCGTCTCAATACAGACCAGATCAACCATCCCGCCCATAGTAATGTCCTCTCCATTTGTATGTGACCCTCACCCTAACCTCCTGTCCCTGTCAAACCAATTTCAAAGGTCTCCTTGAAAGTTGGGTGGGAAGCAGTGAAGGTTTGGAACTAAATTCACTGACAAGAATAGTTTGGGGAGGGGCAGAACGAGGTCAGAGAGAAACTCCAAATTTCATTCTCATATCGATATTCTTTCTCTTGTGGACCGAGGGTTTTTTTTTCCCCATTTGTTTTTCCTTCTTTCATAATAGATTGCCAGAGAAGACACTGATCGGTTTTGACAATGGTCAGAACGAATTACTTGCAAACAACTTTTGGAGTTAGGCTAAGGGCCTCAAATTACTCACCCGTGACCTAGAATACCGTTACATAGATACCTTGATGTTGAAATAGGTTGGTCTTTCAAAACCTTCATTCCTCCATGTTAACTTCTTTAGCAACACCTGCCTGTGCCTAACAAATTCTGCAATGTGTTCTTCTTAAGATATCGCGTTAAAATGTATCCTGTCTGATCAGTAATTCATCTATGTTTTATCCACTCAGTCCACCTCTCTATGTGTGGGTCTCCCTCAAACTGTTCCTGCAGGGTCTTTCAAATGATTATGGTATGTGATGTGATAGGAGTCTTCCAATATTTGAGGGGGTCCCACAGAGAAGAGGGGATCAACCTACTCTTCAAAGCATCTGAGGGCAGGACAAGAAGTAACCAATGGAAGCTTATCAAGGGGAGATCCAACCTAGAATTAAGGGGAAATTTCCCGACAGTGAGAATAATTGTGGAATGGCTTGCCTCCAGAGGTTGTGGGTGCTCCATCACTGGAAGGTTTCAGGAAGAGACTGGACAGCCATTTGTCTGCTTGAGCAGGGGGTTGGATTAGAAGACCTCCAAGGTCCCTTCCAACTCTATTCTGATTGATTGAAATAGCATAGCGTTTCCTGCCTGAGCAGGGAATTGGACTAGAAGATCTCAGAGGTCCCTTTCAGTTCTATTCTTATTGAGTGATTGACTGATTGATTGATTGAAATGGCATAGGGTCCCCGGCTTTAGCAGGGAGTTGGACCAGAAGATTTCCAAGGTCCCTTCCAGTTCTCATTGATTGATTGATCAATCGATTGATTGATTGATTGAAATGGCATAGGGTCTCCTGCTTGAGCAGGGAGATGGACTAGGAGACCTTCAAGGTCCCTTCCAGATCTATTCTGATTGATTGATTGATTGATTGAATTAAATGGCATAGGGTCTCCTGCTTGAGCAAGGAGTTGGACTAGAAGATTTCCAAGGTCTCTTCCAGTTCTATTCTGATTGATTGATTGGTTGGTTGATTGGTTGGTTGATTGGTTGATTGATTGAAATGGCATAGGATCTCCTGCTTGAGCAGGGAGTTGGACTAGAAGATCTCCAAGGTCCCTTCCAGATCTATTCTGATTGGTTGATTGAAATGGTATAGGTTCTCCTGCTTGAGCAGAGGATTAGACTAGAAGACCCCCCCCCAAGCCCCCTGTTATTCTGTTATGCTATTTTTGAGCACAGAAACTTAGCAGGAAAGGGGTGAGCTGGGGTGACACACCAGAAGAAGAGTCAACTTTGTAAGACTCCACTCTTGGACAGGAAGTTGAACTAGGACACCTTCAAGGTCCCTTCCAACTATGTTATTCTGTCTCATGATGGAACACCGAAGACCATCCCCAATCCCTCAATCCAGCACTGCTGCCTACCTTTTTTACTCCATTCTGTTGGAGTAAAGACATCATTTTGTCCCCTCTTTTGATCATGATCCCCCCAAAGCTCAGTACATATCAAATGCAGATGGAGATGATCACCCCTGCAGCAGAAGAAAACAGCCACAGCAACAGCTTTTCTAAAGAGTCTGTTCCAAGTCTCTCATTTTGTGGACAGCATCATTTACAATGCAAATGACACTTGTGCCTTGCCAACATCCTTCTTCCTGGCCTCTGCACAATCTGAAATGCCACCGCCTGGCTCCAGTGATAGTAAGGAGAAACTGGGAGAGGGAAAGCAAGGATGATGTGGTCACCTCAATATAAAAAAAGACGTTGAGACTCTGGAAAGAGTGCAGAGAAGAGCAACAAAGATGATCAGGGGACTGGAGGCTAAAACATATAAGGAATGGTTGCTGGAATTGAGTGTGTCTAGTCTAATGAAGAGAAGGGGTGACATGATAGCACTGTTCCAATATTTGAGGGGCTGCCACAAAGAAGAGGGGGGTTCAATCTATTTTGCAAAGTACCAGAAGGTTGGACCAGAAACAATGGATGGAAAGTAATCAAGGAGAGAAACAACGTAGAACTAAGGAGAAATTTCCTATCAGTGAAAACAATTAGCCAATGGAACAGTTTGCCTTCCGAAATCGTTGACGGTCCATCACTGGAGGTTTTCAGAAGAGACTGGACAGTCATTTGTCTGAGATGGTATAGGTTTTCCTGCTCAAGCAGGGGGCTGGACTAGAAGACCTCCAATGTCCCTTCCAACTCTATTCTATTCTATTCTATTCTATTCTATTCTATTCTATTCTATTCTATTCTATTCTACTCTACTCTACTCTACTCTACTCTACTCTATATTCTATTCTATTCTATTCTATTCTATTCTATTCTATTCTATTCAATTCTATTCTACTCTACTCTACTCTACTCTACTCTACTCTATACTCTATTCTATTCTATTCTATTCTATTCTATTCTATTCTATTCTATTCTATTCTATTCTATTCTATTCTATTCTATTCTAACTTTACATATATTCTATTCTATTCTATTCTATTCCAAAGTTGTGGGTGCTCGAACACGAGACTGGACAGCCATTTGTCTGAAGTGGTATAAGATCTAAGGGGGTTAGACTAGAAGACCTCCAAGGCCCCTTCCAACTCTGTTATGATATTTTTGAGCACAAAAGTCCAGCTAGAAAGGGGTGAGCAGGGGTGAGAGACCAGAAGAAGAGTCAACTTTGGACCGAAAGAAAGGAATCCAGGCCCCCTGTGAATCCTGATGGATCCACCGCGTCTTGCACATTGATTGTCCCATTCATCACACAGGAATGCTTTCACAGTTTGGCTGCCGTTGGGATTAATGGAGGCCCTTTTGACAGCACGAGTGCATCTTTTATAGACTGGGTATTTCACACCCATACAAAAAACAGTTGAAGCCAATTTGAATGGAAATGTCAGCGCCCAGCAGTAGGGCAACAGGAACAGAGAGAAACTTGGTCTGAATTTTAACAGGAGCCGTGACAAATCACACACACACCCTGAACAAATGGCTAGATTGGGAAGAAAGAAAAGACTCACCTTAGGCTAATTCTTTGGTTGCCGTGTTAGTCATTCAATGCTTATGGGGCAGAGGTCTTCAAACGTGGCCCTTTTATGACTTGTGGACTTCAACTCCCAGAATTCCTCAGCCAGCATGCCTGGCTGATGAATTCTGGGAGTTGAAGGCCACAGGTCATAAAAGGGCCAAGTTTGAAGACCCCTGTTTGTTTGGGTATGAACAAGCAAAGGATAGAGATGCAGACTTCTCCTACTCTAGTTTAGGGATACCTTATCTGGGCTGCAATAATCTGGACCACCCATAGGTGGCAAGAAAGCCCGAGTTTCCCTATCTCATGTCTGCCACCTAGTGGCCATGCAAGACTTCACAATTTTACAATGGGTAAAATTCCATTGCCACAACATCCCCTGGGCCAGGGGTAGGCAAACTTGGCTCTTTTATGACTCATGGACTTCAACTCCCAGAATTCCAGAGCCAGGTCATGTGATCAACATTCAGGTGCTTGGCAACCAGAGTCATGTGATTTGCATTTGCTGGCTTCCAATACGCAAAGGTGCAAATATTGTATTGGAATACTAGAGAAACAGATCAAGACAATAAATCCCGTTCTTCTTCATTCCTCCAAGGAAGGTTTCCAGATTGAACACACCTATTGTGCATACTTTGGGAATAATGAAACCCATTAACAGATTGTTAATGTGACTTGGTAACAGACCAAGAAGAGGCTTGCAAAAGCAACCAAACTTCCCAATCAATCTGATGTGTAACTAGGCACTGATGGAGCCTCTTCTAAGCCAGGAGAAAACCGCTTAGAGAATAAAGGTCTCAACAGCCGAACTGGCTTCCAGGGATAGATATTGAGAGATGCTTAATGGTTGAATCTTGGAGACAGTTGTTGGATGATGGAGTCTTACCCCGGATGTTGCTGGAATTAAAAGCTTTAATCATACCCAATGCAGGTATTGTCCCTTCCCCCTTTAATGCTCAGGACTACCTTGAGTACCGAGACTGGTGGCAAGTAAATTTGATAAACAAGCAAGCAAGCAAACAAATAAAGAAATGAATGTATTTTTGTACATAATAGTTTTGTGGCTACACTGGCTTCCATTGGTTAGGTCTGCATTGTAGTTATTTCCTTCCTTCCTTCCTTCCCTTCCTCCTTCCCTCCCTCCCTCCCTCCCTTCCTTTTTATCCATCCTCTTTTTTCTTTCACTCTGTATCTTCCTTTTTCCTTCTTCCTCCCTTCCTTCCTATCCCTCCCTCTCCCCTCTTTCTTTCTTTCTTTCTTTCTTTCTTTCTTTCTTTCTTTCTTTCTTTCTTTCTTTCTTCTCTTTTTCTTTCCTGTTCAACTATTCCTTCCTTCCTTCCTTCCTTCAGTTTTTCTTCTTTCTTTCTTTCTTTCTTTCTTTCTTTCTTTCTTTCTTTCTTTCTTTCCTCTCTTCCCTCCCTTTTTATCTTTTACATTCCTTCCTCTTTTCTTTTCTCCTTTCTATCTTCCTTCCTGTCTTCTTCCTTTCTTCCCTCCTTCTTCCTTCTCTTTAGCTACCCAGGTGGAGAAAGGTGAAGGGAAAGGAGAAGTAGAAGGAGAGAAAAGGAGAGAGGGAGAGAGAGAGAGAGAGAGAGAGAGAGAGAGAGATGAAGGGGAAGAAAGGTGAGAAAGCATGAACGAAGGGGAAAAGGGAGGGAGGAAGGGTGGGGAGAGAGAGAGAGAGAGAGACACCCTGTTTGACTGAGCTATTGTTAGTTTGCACCGTTACAAAATAATTACATATTCTTTATTTACCTTTGGATTTTCATAGGGCATTTAAATGATGTTGTGTATAGCCTATACACAACATATACAGTATAGGCATTTCTTCATGTGTGAAGAAAATGGCACGCATTGAAGAAAAAAAAATCTAGTCACATTAAAAGAGACAAAAATAAAAGAGAAATGACATAACTTGCTTTGGATTTGTTCAGGGATAGTTTCCAATTTTTTTTTCTTAACAGATAGATGATTAGATGGATAATGTAGCATCGGGCACTCTGATGAGTTCCATTTTCTGCTAATTAAAACCACACAATTCCTACTGAAAGGTGAGGGAGGGGAGAAAGACAGATAAAGATTGTTTCTTTCTTCTCTCTTATTTTTATTATACTACTTGGGTTCAATTTTTTTTAACAAAAAAAAACCTGGTTAAAAAAATAAAATAAAGGTCAGCTGTTAATTAGTGGCTTTCTGAAAGTATCCATTAATATTACATAAATTACAGGCTTAAAGAATCCAATTAGTAGACCAAGTTGTATTGGAACCAAATACATCATTTAATTTGGGGGCTGTGGTATGAAATGAGTTTTAGGGTAGAAATCTATAGAGACTGGGAGAGAGAGAGGGGGAGGGGGGTTGTGTGTGCGTGTGTGTGCGTGTGTGTGTGTGTGTGTGTGTTAGAGAGACACCCTGCCTGATATTCCTTCTGTCTCTTTGTCCAAAACTCCAAGTAATGAGAATAGAATAGAATAGAATAGAATAGAATAGAATAGAATAGAATAGAATAGAATAGAATAGAATAGAATAGAAAGGAGAAACTAAGGAGAACTTCCTGACAGTGAGAACAATTAATCAGTGGAACAGCTTGCCTCCAGAAGCAGTAAATGCTCCAACACTGGAAGTTTTTAAGAAGAGACTGGACAGCCATTTGTCCAAAATGGTGTAGGGTTTCCTGCCCGAGCAGGGGGTTGGACTAGATGACCTCCAAGGTCCCTTCCAACTTTACTACTACTACTATTACTACTACTACTACTACTACTATTATTATTATTAATAGAATAGAATAGAATAGAATAAGAAAATATGGAATAGAATAGAATAGAATAGAATAGAATAGAATAGAATAGAATAGAATAGAATAGAATAGAATAGAATAGAATAGAATAGAAAATATGGAATGGAATGGAATGGAGTGGAGTGGAGTGGAGTGGAGTGGAATGGAGTGGAGTGGAGTAGAGTAGAGTAGAGTAGAGTAGAGTAGAGTAGAGTAGAGTAGAGTAGAGTAGAAAATTTGGAATGGAATGGAATGGAATAGAATAGAATAGAATAGAATAGAATAGAATAGAATAGAATAGAATAGAATAGAATAGAATAGAATTTCAGAAGCTCCAAGAAGCTTCCATTTCTCCCTTTGGAGAGCCTTTCTGTGACCTTTTTGGAAATTTGTAAAGATAGGGCACAACACAATGGAAGGGAGAAAGTGAAAAAGAGAAGGAAGCAGAGCCTGGTAACTACAAATCGATCAGCCTGACACGAAGACCGGGCAACAGCTTATTAATCATTCAGTTTGTGAGCATTTAGACAAGAAGGCACCACTTGGTGTTAGCCAGCATGCTTCATCAAGAATCCTCATGCAGGGACTAGCCCATATCTCCTTGTTTGATAGAGTGACCTCTTTAGTGGGCTGCAGGAATGGCATGGAGATAGTGTATCTTGTCTTTGGGGAAGCATTTGACAATATCTCCCATTAAATCCTTGTAGGCGAGAAGACAAAATACTTGCATCCCTGTCTGTAGATAGAGGCAGATCAGATCAAACAATTGCAGAAAAGAGGGGAAAAATAAATAAATTAGTGGTTCTACATGGAGAGAAAATAATCTACTGATTTATTGTGGGGTCTGTTCATAGGCCTATTCACCATATTGATAAATTACACAATGCCAACACCAACACCAACACAATAGAATAGAATAGAATAGAATTAGATAATAGAGTAGAATTAGATAATAGAATAGAATAGAATAGAATAGAATTAGATAATAGAGTAGAATTAGATAATAGAATAGAATAGAATAGAATAGAATAGAATAGAATAGAATAGAATAGAATAGAATAGAATAGAATAAGCAATAGGGTAGAATAAGCAATAGGATATAGAATGGAATGGAATGGAATAGAATAGAATAGAATAGAATAGAATAGAATAGAATAGAATAGAATAGAATAATAATAAAAAAACTGGAACACCGCTTGAACATGTTGGAAGGGACCTTGGAGGTCATCTAGTCCAACTCCCTGCTTAGGCAGGAAATCCTATACAATTTCAGACACATGGATGTCCAGTCTTTTCTTAAAAACTTAAAAACTTTAACTTAAAAACACTTAAAAACTTAAAAACTTCCAGTGTTGGAACATTCACATCTTCTGGAGGCATTGATTAATTGTTCTAAGTCTCAGGACTTTCTCCTGAGTTCTAGGTTGCTTCTCTCCTTGATTAGTTTCCATCCATTGCTTCTTGTTTTTCCTTCAGGTGCTTTGTAGAACAACTTGACTCCCTCTTCTTTGGGGCAGCCCCTGAGATATTGGAATACTGCTATCCTGTCACCCCAAGTCCTTCTCTTCATTAAATGAGACATACCCAATTCCAGCAACCGTTCCTTATATGTTTTAGCCTCCCATCCCCTGCTCTTCTCTGCACTCTTTCTAGAGTCTCAACATCTTTCTTACATCTTGGTGACCAAAAGAATATATATATAGCTCAGGGTTGAACTGTGAGGTCCTTGGTGCTTTCTGAGCTTGGCAGTGCACGGATAATGTTACCTAGTTGGGTAATGAAATGTCTACCATAAAGCAACCAAGGTCAGAGAGCACCAAAGACCCACAATTCAGATTCTATCTGCATTATTTAACATCCCGTTACCCTAGATTTCACTCGTTTTGTAGTTCTACCTGTAAGGTTAACTGGAAGCTAGTCTGTAGCACGTGGACAACCTAATCTTTTGAAACAATTGACAAGCATCAGTAGCAAACAGAAACCAGTCTATCAATCAAGCATTCCTCGCTATCCCACTTAGCATGTTTCCTCTGATTAACTGTTGACTGGCTGACCACAGTGACTGGGTAGAGAGAAGACGAATTGACACAAGTTTAATTTAAATTCAAGACGTTCAGTTCCATTTAGGGCGCAACTAACTTCTTCTTACATGACAGGGATCCCGACAGATCTTCCTCACCCTTTTTCTGAAGGAATTATGTCTACAAAAACAAAAAACAAAACCCAACACCCAACAGCCCACCAACCCACCCATCCATGCAACACACAAACACAAATTTTTGTTTGGAAGAATCCCCTAAATAACTGGTTCATCTACATTGAAATTTCTTTATATTGTCATTCTTAAGTACCTCTGGGTTTCAAGGGGGAATGAAAACAGTTGTCTTCACTACCTCGGAAAACTGTTAGTGACAACATAAGGAGGAGAGAGAAATGGTGGGATTACACAGCAAATCTAATTAAAATACAGAGCTTAAGCATTCCACAGTCATACAACATTTGCTTTCCTTATGGATGACATTTTTAAATTATTATTAGGAGTTTTGCAGTGAATTTGAGCAGCCCGGCAGATGGTTAACTTGGGACTCATTCCAAAATAAAATAAAATTTTAAAATCTATGCAGGTTTAGACCCAGCAAGTGTTTGGATGGCTCAAAAATCAGCAAAACTTTAGACATCCTAGATGATTTGCATCTTCCTGCTGTGAATGCTAAATGGGTGAATCCATGAAACCATAAAACATAGAATAAGAGTTGGAAGACATGTTGGAGATCTTCTAGTCCAGGGGCCTTCAAACTTGGCCCCTTTTTTTTTTAACAATTCATATTCAAAATGGAATATTTTGTGGGGTTTTTTTGTTCTTCTTTTTTCCCTTTTTTCATTCTTTTCCTTTTAAAACATTTATCTATTGTATTCATGTTTTTTATATATATATATACATATTATTCTTAATCATTTTATAATTTTTCTAATTAATGTATTTAGATTTTTAATTAATGTTAGATTTATTTATGGTTTATATTTTTTTTTAAGATTTTTAGATGAAATTCTAATTAAGCCTATATCCAGCTCTGGGAAGGTCGGGGGAGGGAATGGGAGGGTTGGGGAGGCTGGGGGGAAGATTGTTTTGTTTTTGTTTTTGTAAAATGTCAAAATTTAATAAAAATTATCTAAAAAAAAAAAAACCTTGGCCCTTTTATGACTTGTGGATTTCAACTCCCAGAATTCCTCAGCCAGTGTGCATGGCTGAGGAATTCTGGGAGTTGAAGACCACAAGGCATAAAAGGGCCAAGTTGGAAGGCCCCTGTTCTAGTCCAACCCCTTGCTCAAGCAGGAGACCTTATACCATTTCAGATAAATGATTGTCCAGTCTCTTTTTGAAAGCCTCCAGTGATGGAGCACCCACAACTTCTGAAGGCCAGCTATTCCACTGGTTGATTGCTCTCACCATTAGGCAGTTTCTCCTTAGTTCTAGGTTGCTTCTCTCCTTGGTTAGTTTCCATCCATTGTTTCTCATCATGCCCTTTGGTGCTTTGGAAAATAGTTTCTTTTTTTATTGAAAAGTTTTATAAAAATTACAGTATACACCCCAAAACCCACCCACCCTAAACCCCCCCTCTCCCTCCCCACTTCCCAGAGCTGAGTACAGGGTTACAAATATAATAATCAAGCTCTAACTAACATTAACCAACTATATAAATAACCAAGTCCATAATGCGCTTTAACTCCCCTTTAACATAGGGAAATAGTTTCTTGTCTTTGTAGGAACCCCTCAACTATTGGAACACCTCTATCATGTCTCCCCTACTCCTTCTTTTCATTCAACTAGACATACCCAACTGTTCTTCATATGTTTTAGCCTCCAGACCCACTCTAATCATTCTTGTTGTTCTCCTCTTCACTGTTTCCACTAGAAGTCAAGCTAGATTCCAGGGAATTGGGTTTTATTTTGTTTTTACTTTTTTTTAACCAAGTCTGTTTAATCAAAATGGCAGTTATTAAATTCATTGTTCCGATCCACAAATGAATTTTGCTTCCTGAACAAAGCAACTTACTTTGTTCCACTCTTTCCTCCCCCTTCCATCCCTATTTCCTGCTCTGTTCTTCTTCCAAAGATTCAGTTTTCATTGTCAGTGTTTTAATGAGAACACGTGCCTATTATTAGATGCTTACACTGTAATACTAAAGACAGGGCAGGAAGAAATTAGGTTGCCTATAAAATCCATTCCTTGTTGATTTCTCTCCCATATCTCCCTCTGTCTTCTTGTCAGTCAAATGTTCAGTAATTACAATGAACTGTGGTGTGAAGGGAGCAGTGAAGTCTATGTGAATAGAAAGAGAGGCCTCTTACAACACAAAAGTAATTACAATAAATGAATAAATATATGGCTGCACATCCTTGCAAAAACTATCTGAGCAACCCAAAGCAGCAGAAGCCCATCATAATTGTAGCAATGGCTGTTTTCCTTTCTGTGAAATTTTACATTTTATGTTAGAATGGTTCTGGAAGATAGTAGGATTGAAGAAGAGATTGTGTCTCTCTTCCATCCTGTCCAGTGGACTTAACCATTCTACTGGATAATGTTCTCACTGTTAGGAAATGTCTCCTTAGTTCCAGGTTGTTTCTCTCCTTGATTAGTTTCCATCCGTTGCTTCTTGTTTTGCCTTTAGGTGCTTTGGAGAAGAGGTTGACCCCTTTTCTTAAAAGCCTGCAGAGATGGAACAGCTACAGTTTTGAAGGAAGGCTGTCCCAGTGATAGATTGTTCTCACCATTAGGAAATACCTCCTTAGTTCTAGGTTGCTTCTCTCCTTGATTAGTTTCCATCCATGGGAGGGAAAAACATGAATTGCTTGCACCCTCAATGCAGGGGGGTGGGAGTATGGGATGAAAGGTGTGTCTTCATGGAAAAAATGATTTACATACTCATGTCAGTGGTTTAGACACACATTTAGACAGCAATATCTGGGGGGAAATGATTTATTTATTTATTTATGAGACTTATATACTGCTTTAACTGCAAGCACTCTCTAAGTGGTGTACACCAGTAAGCAATGTATATATATATTTACATTGCCCCCAACAATCTGGGTCCTCATTTTACCTACTTCGGAAGGATGGAAGGCTGAGTCAACCTTGAGCCGGTGAGATTTGAACCACTGACCTGCTGAACACAGTCAACTAAAGTGGCCTGCAGTACTGCACTCTAACTGCTGCGCCACCTCGGCTCATAATTTCACCTCAATTTTATGCAGAAGCTTATACTCTATACTTTCTAGTTTGCACTTTGGAAAAAATGCAGAGGAGAACAACTATGATGTTTAAAGGCCTGGAGACTAAAACATATGAAAAATGGTTGCTGGAATTGGGTATGTCTAGTTTAATGAAGAGAAGGACAGGGGGGTAACATGACAGCAGTGTTCCAATACCTCAGGGGCTGCCACAAAGAAGAGGGAGTCAAGCTATTTTCCAGTGCACCCGAAGGCAGGAGAAGAAGCAACGGATGGAAACTCATCAAGGAGAGAAGCAACCTAGAACGAAGTAGAAACTTTCTGACAAAACCATCAACCAGTGGAACAATTTGCCTTCAGAAGTTGTGGATGCTTCATCACGGGAGCACCCAAAGGTGCTTTGGGGCAACCATGACCTGGATGACTGAGAATCTCCATAGATGTTCATCACTGGAGGTTTTTAAGAAGAGATTGGATAGCCACTTGTCTGAAATGGTATGAGGTCTCCTCCTAGAGCAGGGGGTTGGACTAGATGGCCTCCAAGGTCCCTTTCAGCTCGATTCCGATTGATACTGAAGGATACACATATAACAAACTGGTCAAGTTTTGATTGCATTGCTGACTTTTTTTTTTTAACAAACCCGGCTGCTCTGCCTTTAATACAGATTTTCCCCCCAATCACACATACAGAGAGAGAGAGAGAGAGAGAGAGACAGACACACACACACACACACACACACCAGGATTTCTGATAGTTATTTAGGCCTGGAGCTCTTCCCCCCTTAGCCAATGTGTGGCCCAACTCAGTGCAGAGGGACGAGGAGACATATGGATGAAGAGAGAAGCGCTTCAGAGGTTTAAAATTTCAATTACCCAGGTGACTCGGACGGTTCTGTGGAAATATAGCCTGGGAAGGGAAGCGATTGGCGATGTCTTGTTTAATATTCACTCCTGGAAATGTAAGCACCCCATAATCATTTCGAGAACGGTACAAATGTTCTTCTGCCTTGTACACGAGATGCTCCTGAGTGCCTAATGACAGACGCTTTTGTCATTTCCACTTCAGGTCCGGCTAGGAATTAATGCCTCTGGAAAAGGGGAAAAAAAAAAGGGGGGGGAAAGAAGACTGCTCTAATGCAACATGATGCGGAGCAATCTCTCGGCAAATTGTGGCGAAGATGACGGTCCATCACAGCGGCAAGGAAGAAGACAGACTGCAAGTGCTAATACACCTTCGCCTTCTTCCTTCGTTAAAGTCAGGGAAATGACCCTGCATTTGTTGAACGCACTTCAGGACTGTCCCCGTGGCCGATTTAGGAAGCTGCTCATCAATCTGAAGGGGAAGGAGCTAAGAGGGCTGCCTTGGCTAGTTGTCTCCTGATGTTTACCATGTGGCATACTAAACATATTTTTGCCAGTGTGATGTTCTAGAAGGCCTTCCTTCCTTCCTCCCTTCAATTTTCCTTCCTTTTTCTTTCCTTCCTTCCTCCCTCTCTCTCTCCCTCCCTCCTACCCTTCTTTCCTTCCTTTTTATTTTCCTTCCTTCTTCCCTCCATTCCCTCCCTTCATGCATCCATTCATCCCTCTTTCCTACCCTTCTTTCCTTTATTTCCTTCCTTCCTTTCTTCCCATTCATTTTCCTTCCCTTTCATTTTCCTTCCCTTTCGTTCGTTCCTTCCTTCCTTCAAAAGTCATTTTTGAAACTCACTGGCCAACTTGTTAATCAAACAGCACCTTTCCATGCCAGATGATTATGATGATAAGATGGAGGAGGAGGAGGAGGAGGAGGAGAAGAAGAAGAATGGAGGAGGAGGAGGAGGAAGAGGAGGAAAAGGAGGAGAAGGAGGAGGAGGAGGAGGAGGAGGAGGAAGATGAAGAGGAGGAAGGGGAGGAGGAGGGGGAGGAGGAGGAGGAGAAGGAGAAGGAGAAGAAGAAGAAGAAGAAGAAGAAGAAGAAGAAGAAGAAGAAGAAGAAGAAGAAGAAGAGGAGGAGGAGGAGGAGGAGGAGGAGGAGAAATGTAATCTTATATAGTCATAAAATGCCACGATCACTCTCTTTTGCTATTGACGATGATACAGATGATACACACGTATTACAGAAAGGAGGAGGAGGGGGAGGATTTAAAGAATTTAATGTCATCTATTGATTTATATAATAATTTAATGCAATACTGTTGATCTGATGTTTAAATTAATTATGCGGTAATACTCTGAAAAGAGAGGTGGGCTATTGGGTTAAAGTATATTTTAAATGTAACTGCTATAGGAATAGTTCTGAATGGACACTGTATTGGACCTGTATTGGAAAAAAACTGGAAACAAACCCCATACTGGAAACAAACTGGCATCCAATATAATGACCAAGATAATGACGCTGCACGGCTAAATCTTCTACCATCAAGCAACCCAGTTTGGCCCACTGGAAGTTTCTGCATTGTCCTGAAGGGTAGCCTCATGGACAGTCCATTGCAGCTGTCTATTCAAAAGATAACAAGGGCAAGAATCCCTGTTTCCAGCATTAAGATCTTGTTTCCACCGGTTCTGACCCCATTCAAGTAGAGCTTCAAGGCATTAAATCTGCTAACATTAGAGGAACATCGAGGGATTGCAGTGGTCTGCAACCGAGGCAATCAACGCAGGAGAGGGATCAGCAGACAGAAGTCCAGATTTACTACAGGTGGAGTTTTCTGTTGTCTCAAGGATGGCTGGAGAACACTTTAACTCAGCCTTGAGGAAAGACAGGTAGCTGAGTGTATCTCTTCATTATTTCAGGCTTTTGTTCCAGAATTAATAGCAGGAGAAGTAAATGATCCCCTTGTGTTCAGCATTCTGTTTCTTGCTTTAAAAAAGTCCTTTTTCACCAGTCCCATTCTTTGTCAGACCTACCTACTCCAGACGGGTACTTGATTATTCCAAGGATTTAGTATTATGACTCCAGCAGTTCCATTAGTAAGGCAAAGAAATCTGTCTTTCGATTCTCTGAAAGTTTTCTTCCCTGATAAAGCTGCCCGCTGTGTTTGGAATGTGTCATTCTCAGGTCACTGTTGAATTGTGTTCCAGTGTTCCAGTATCTGAGGGGCTGCCACAAGGCAGAGGGGGGCAGGTTATTCACCAGAGCACCAGAGGGAAGGATGAGAAACAAGGGTTGGAAACTGATCAAGGAGAGAAGCAACCTGGAACTAAGGAGAAACTTCCTGACAGTGAAGACAATTAACCAGTGGAACAGCTTGCCACCAGAAATCGTGGGCACTCCATCACTGGAGGTTTTTAAGAAGAGACTGGACATTCACATGTCTGTGACAATATAGGTTCTCCTACTTGAGCAGGAGGCTGGACTAGAAGACCTCCAAGGTCCCTTCCAGCTCTATTCTATTCTATTCTATTCTATTCTATTCTATTCTATTCTATTCTATTCTATTCTATTCTATTCTATTCTCTATCCCATCCCATCCCGTCCCGTCCCATCCCGTTCCGTTCCGTTCCGTTCCATTCCATTCCATTCCATTCCATTCCATTCTATTCTATTCTATTCTATTCTATTCTATTCTATTCTATTCTATTCTATTCTATTCTATTCTAATATTTATCCCATCCCATCCCATTCCATTCCATTCAATTCCATTCCATTCTATTCTAATATCTATCCCATCCCGTCCCGTCCCGTCCCGTCCCGTCCCGTCCCGTCCCGTCCCGTCCCATTCCATTCCATTCCATTCCATTCCATTCCATTCTATTCTATTCTATTCTATTCTATTCTATTCTATTCTATTCTATTAATTGCTTTTAGTATTTCTTGGTGTGATGGGTTAGGCTTTTTTGCAACACGTTGTTGTTCAGTTGCCGAGGTGTGTCCGACTCTTCATGAATCCATAGACCACAGCATGTCAGGCCCCCCAGTCCTCCACTGTCTCCCAAAATTTGCCCAAATTCATCTTCATTTTGTTGATCACCCTAACTAATATTTTTGTTGGAGGAAAATATCTTTTTTTTTCATTAATATCATTAATGAAACACCTTCTTTGACTCTATTTTGCCTACTCAAAGGTGCCCGCATCTTGTTTTCTTCAAAGACTTGTCCAATTTATACCAGATATCAGTAGCAATGATACTAACTAGAGAGAAGCAAAACTTGTGCAAAATTGTCCTCTATCAATTGTGCCACTCAACTATGCAAGCTTGTAACATTTACATATGTTAACAAGAAAGTACATCAGGTTGAAAAATTAAAAGCATTTAATTGAAGCTGTGGGGAACAGGGGAGGCAAACTTTAAATTGTCCAGAGCTGGAATCTACCTGCTACCTTTAATTAATGGGTTTATCTCTCTCTGGCATAAATCGTAAGCAGGTATAACCTCATTTTATGTTCTCATTAACACATCCAGCTGCTGATATTGCAACTCTGCTGTGATCTTTTCTAGGTGAGCTTAGAAAAGGTTAAATATCTTGAGGTCAAGAATCCAACGCTCCAAACTGCATGTTTGTACTTCCCATGCACTTAGTGAAAAGGATAGTCCTGAATTTAAAAGATAGTTCATTGATGTCTTTCTAGGTTCATGGCCTATGTTTTATAAATAACTCCAGTTATTATTGACATGAATAGAAATGAGTAAGAGGTGCTGGGGAGGTTTAATAGGGCATTGGGTGGAGAAACAATGAAATGCTTGCAATTTTATTTTATTTTATTAAAAAAAATCCTAATTGGCCCAATAATAAAGGTTTTCTGGACAGATAGACACAATTGATGTATACTTCCTAGCATGATTAAATCAGGAATTAGAAGAAGAAGAAGAAGAAGAAGAAGAAGAAGAAGAAGAAGAAGAAGAAGAAGAAGAAGAAGAAGAAGAAGAAGAAGAAGAAGAAGAAGAAGAAGAAGAGGAGGAGGAGGAGGAGGAGGAGGAGGAGGAGGAGGAGGAGGAGGAGGAGGAGGAGGAGGAGGAGGAGGAGGAGGAGGATAGTATGAGACAATGATAAAGACATTTGACCAGTGTGATAGAAACCAACTTCTAATGACGATGATGATGATAAAAGTTAATATGAGACAATGGTGAAGATGTTTAACCAATATGATAGAAGCCAACTTCTAGCCCATCCTCTTCCACAGAAGCTTACTGGCTGCAGAAGAAGAGGCAGAACCTGGGGGTGGAGTCAAAATAGAAATTAGCCCAGAATCCTTACATAGCCACAAGAGAAGTCCAGTCTCCCTTGAATTTTGTTGACTCTTATTTAACTTCAAGCAGATGCTAACTCTTAGTTGAGAAGATTCCTGTGAATAGGCTGCTGAGCAATAAATCAGGTTTTTTGGACCTTTCAATATGGACCTGGTCTTTTGGCCTTGATGTTGGACAACTTTGGGCTAGCCTCTCTCCCACTACCAACAGGAATGCTAAACAACACTAGATACTGTAATCTGTTGCCTGTTGGATTAATTTTCTTTATTCTTTATTCATTAATTGCTAAATAGACTGCACGCCGGAGTGGGAACTTGAGAAAATGGGGCTTCCCTATAGAAGATGTTTTGTGTGAATGTGGAGAAGAACAATCCATCTCACATATATTAGGGTGCATATGATGTTCTTGAACATGTACAGAGGAAGACCTCTGGCTGGTAAGAGAAAATGCTGTTTAGAATAGAATAGAATAGAATAGAATAGAATAGAATAGAATAGAATAGAATAGAATGGAATGGAATGGAATGGAATGGAATGGAACGGAATGGAACGGAACAGAAAACTATTCTATATTTTGTGTTATATGTCTATACTTTATTTGTGCTTCTGACATGAATAAAGATGAACCAATTGACTTGAGATTGATTAATCCAATGGTCAATTCATCAATTCAACTTAACAATTAAAAGAAGCATTTTGTAGTGCATTCCATTGCAATCAATGCAGATCCATCCCCCCCCCCAACATTCTGACATTCTCCAGAATTTTCAAAATTTCATCTGGAGGGTTAAGTATTTTGCACATAAAAAAAGGAACAATGTTTAGAATAGCGAGATAAGAAAAAAAAAAAATAGAACACTATAAAATACTCCCATAAGCAAAAAGTCAGTTTTAATACTAAACTACTGATAGGAAAGTTAAAATGGTATTAATTAGGAAGGTTTCACATCTTCCCTCCAGTCTGGGGGCCAAGAGAAGAATTTAGCAGATAGCATTGATATTCACCATAGTCTTGAAACCTAGCATGAGAATCAAGGTTATTGAGCCCAGAGCTGATAAAGAATTGGCAGGCTGGAGAACTGAAGAGAAAGCCCATGCTTCAAGCAAATTGGGGAATGTGATTTATGACTGTTAATTGGAGGAGGGAATTATGCTTTGATACTATGTGCTCAGGGGAGGGGAATTCAGTTTTTGGCTTTGATTATGCAGTGCCGATGTTATGTTTGTCAAATAAAAGATCCTTTAAGTGCAGGGGTTCTCAACCTTGGCAACTTTAAGACTTGTGGACTTGAACTCCCAGAATTCCTCAGCCAGCTTTGCTTGCTGAGGAATTCTGGGAGTTGAAGTCCACAAGTCTTAAAGTTGCCAAGGTTGAGAACCCCTGCTTTAAGGTAAACAAAGCCTCCAAGTTCTTTTGGAGCTTCATCTGTTGGAAGCTCTGACATTAAGCCAAAAAAAACCCACACTTCAGCCAACCTCCCAGTACAATATTCCATTAAGAAAACTGAAGGAATTCTTCTTGGTTTCAAGGGATTTTGCTTACTTCTTTTAAGTTGATCAAATCTTCAAAGTCACTGAAGAAAGCTCTTTTTTTTTTTTTTTTTTTTTTTTTGCATTCTGGAAAGAAAGATGGAATTGTCAGCTCTCATGTCCGAATCAAATTCCTGAAAAGGACGCGAAAGATTAAAAACAACAACAACACCACTGCGAAAACAGAAAACTGGATTTTAAATAGAGTGGGGGAATATATTGTCGTGTTGAATGGTGTTGGCTGCTTGAGGTGGCTTTTTAGAAAGAACGTCCAGTTCCTTGCAGCGCAAAATTGTAATTTAATAGGTAATTTTCTCAGTTCCTTTTGAAAGTCAAAGTGCTCCTTCTTGGATAAAATGCTGACTTTGGTTTCTTTTTCCCTCTCTCTCTTATATTTAAGAATAGGATTTGCCTGGCTTTTTTCATAATGAGCGATTGAAACTCCTCCAGCTGTATCTTTGGCAAAAATAATAGAGTCATGCAAACCACTCAGGGTCCAAATTAAATCTTTCATTTGATTCGACCAAATTGAATTGATTCAAAGAGCAAAATTGGCTTGAGGAAACTCATTGTTTAATTTGACTCACTGATTTGAAACATGAAATCAAGTAATGATACTTGATCCTAAAATGTTGAGACTCTAGAGTGCAGAGAAAAGCAGTAAAGATGATCAGGGGACTGGAGGCTAAAGCATATCAGGAATGGTTGCTGCAATTGGGTATGTCTAATTTAATGAAGAAAAGGATGAGGGGGGACAGGATAGCTGTGTTCCAATATCTCAGGGACTGCCACAAGGAAGAGGGGGTCACCTTATCTTCCAAAGCACCTGAAGGCAGGACAAGAAGCAACAGATGGAAACTGATCAAGGAAAGAAGCAACCTGGAATTAAGGAGAAACTTCCTAACAGTGAGAACAATCAACCAGTGCAACAGCTTGCCTTCAGAAGTTGTGGGTGCTCCATCACTGGAAGTTTATAAGAAGAGGATGGACAGTCACTTGTCTGAAATGGCATAGCTTCTCCTGCTTGAGCAGGGGGCTGGTCTAGAAGACCTCCAAGGTCCCTTCCAATTCTATTCTATTCTATTCTATTCAAAGATCCTGGAGCACAGGGAAACTACCACAGGACTGGAAAAGAGCTGATGTAGTTCCCATCTTCCAAAAAGGAAAAAAAAAAAGGGACCCAGGAAATTACAGACCTATCAGCCTCACCTCAATATTTGGGAAGATCCTGGAAAAGATAATCGAACAACGAATCAGTGAACACGTAGAGGCAAACAAAGTCATTACTAAAAGCCAACATGGGTTTGTCAAAAATACAGTAGATCATGCCAGACAAATCTTATTGCATTCTTTGACCAAGTGACAAAATTAGTGGATCAGAGGAATGCTAGGGATATAATTTACTTGGACTTCAGTAAGGCATTTGATAAAGTAGATCACAATCTACTACTTGACAAGATAGAAAAATGTGAGGACATGATAGCAGTATTGCAGTACTTGAGGGACTGCCATAGCGAAGAGGGGATCAACTTATTTTCCAAAGCACCAGAAGGCAAGACAAGAAACAACAGATGGAAACTAATCAAGGAGAGAAGCAACCTGGAATTAAGGAGAAACTTTCTGACAGTGAGGACAATTAACCAGTGGGACAGCTTGTCCCCAGAAATCGTGGGCACTCCATCCCTGGAGGCTTTTAAGAAGAGACAGGAGAGCCAGTTGTCTGAAATGGTGTAGAGTCTCCTGCTTGAGCAGGGGGTTGGACTAGATGACCTCTAAGGTCTCTTCCAGCTCTGTTTTGTTTGAATGATCTAGAACAGGGGTGTCAAACTGCCGGCCCATGGGCCAGATGCATCATGCAGAAGCCACGCCCACTCATTGTCAGCAATGGCAAAACTGTCCCTATACGTTGCGCGATGTCAGGTGATATCGTGAGTGTGATATGTCTGATCTAGAATCTTTTCTCTGCAGTTGTCATCTTTATTTCCCCCCCCCCCCACAGGATCTGCTTCTTCTGCTTTTTGATGATTGGATAGTCACTAGTGTGAAATGGTATAGGGTCTCCTGCTTAAACAGCGGGCTGGACTAGAAGACCTCCAAGGTCCCTTCCAGCTCTGTTCTGATTCTGATTCTAATAGACTGCTTTTCAATTATCTTCCTACTCAGTTGCTTATTGGGAAGGTTACCTGAGGCAGAACCCATGTCCAGATTCGGCTATCGATTGAGATTGGAGGACAGCAAATAGCACATCAAAATGTAAGCAAACAAAATGTGAGGTTTGGGGTTTGAGAAGCGTTTCAAGGCCAGCCTCAGTTCCCCTTCTTTAAAGTGGGAGTTGAAGCCCAGGAGCAGAAGAAAAAAAAAAAAACAGGTCAAGCGTCTTGCCCGTTTATAAATTGCAGAAGAAATATTGCCGTTACTAAATTGCCACCCAGATCAATTATGCAAATTGAGTAATTATGCAAACTGAACCATTATGCAAATTGAGTTTAATGATCCCCGCTGAGTTTCCTCTGAGCAAATTGGGTGCACGTTATATTAATATATATTAATGTATATATTATTAATGTATGTATTTATTAATACATACATTTATACACACACATACGTTAATGCAGATGTAACATAGATGCTGGGATGATTTGTACATCACCTCAAATCCCACACATTCTATTGGAGAGCTAGGCTGTGATAAACATTGCTAATGCGTTTATTTGGATCAATCTGGACATTAATTGCAGACGAGGATCAAAAACTATTGCAAAGAAGTCTACTTTTAGGTTTTTTCCTTGTTGTTCTACATCCATCCAGTCTCATGAGTGGTCAAGGCATCCACTCATGATGTCAGGACAAAGTAAATATGACTATTCCAGACCTGATAGGGAAGCCAGAATAAGCCTCACCAAAATGAAGTCTCATTCTGGTTTCAGAGCTCCAAAATTCTTATTATGGTTTTCCCCAGTTCTAAACAGAACATAGAAAAACACAGTTAGAAAGGACCTCTGTACCTATCCTGTTGCAAACAAATGGTTGCCCAGTCTTCTGAAGGCAAGCTCAAAGAGTGGCTCAAAGAGTGAGGAAAAGAAAGCAACAATTTTAAAGAATAGAATAGAACAGAACAGAACAGAACAGAATAGAATAGAATAGAACAGAATAGAAAATATGGAATAGAATAGAATAGAACAGAACATAATAGAATAGAATAGAAAATAGGAATAGAATAGAATAGAATAGAATAGAATAGAATAGAATAGAATAGAATAGAATAGAATAGAATAGAATAGTGATACTAAGGAGTGCAGTTTGCAGGGAGGAGGAGGAGGAGGAGGAGGAGGAGGAGGAGGAGGAGGAGGAGGAGGAATGTGGAATCCTTGGTGCTCTTTGAGCTTGGTTGTTTTCTTGCAGACATTTCATTACCCAAACTACGTAACATCATCAGTGCTAGTAAGGAGTGCAGTTTGCAAAGAGGAGGAGGAGAGGAGGAGGAGGAGGAGGAGGAGGAGGAGGAGGAGGAGGAGGAGGAGGAGGAGGAGGAGGAGGAGAAGAAGGATTATTGTGGAGTTCTTGGTGCTCTTTGAGCTTGGTTGTTTTCTTACAGATGTTTCATTACTTAAACTAGGTAACTTCATCAATGCTAGTAAGCAGTAGGGTTTGTAAACAGGAGGAGGAGGAGGAGGAGGAGGAGGTGGAGGAGGACAACTGTGGAGTCCTAGGTGCTCTTTGAACTTGGTTGTTTTCTTGCAGACGTTTCATTACCCAATGAGATAACATCATCAATGTTCGTCAGACCAGCACTCATGATGTTACCTAGGTTGGGTAATAAAAAATCTGCAAGAAAATAGCCAAATCTCAGAGAGCACCAAGGACCCTTCCTACATCTGTTAGTTTTATTTCTCCTCTTTTCATCCCTGTTGAGACTTCTTCTTCTCTCTCTCTCTCTGATTGTTTGCACCACAACCTTCCTCCCTTCTTTCTTTCCTTCCTTGTCTAACTTACGCTTCTTCTCAAGAGGAAGATTTCCGTCACTGAATCAGAACTCCATTGTTTTTCTTCTCCTAAGGTGAGGTCCTCGCACCAAGCTAACCTCACACAACTCCTTGAACATCTTTGCAGCTTCCCTGGCAAAGAAAGAGCTTTAGAGCATCTCAGACTGAGTTATAAAGCCATAAACTAGCCTGGGCTATAGCTTAGAGAAGGGTGGTTAAAACCCTGCAAGTATTGATTCTTTTCCCTTCTTCCTCTGATTATATATCATGTTCTTTTTGTTTTGGGCAATCGCCATGATTTTTATGCTGACATAAACTGCAATAAAAAAAAGGAATCTGATTATCCCTCTCTTTTCCTAGAACAGCTGTATTATTCCATTAACAGGCTTCGTTAATGTAGCTGCTCTCTGGAGACCGTGGCAGATCAAAAGATCATCTTCAATCTTGTTTAGTTTCATTATTACTAACAGAAGAGAATATTTGCAGCTCAAGTTTGAACTGTGGAGTCCTTGGTGCTCTCTGAGCTTGGTTGCTTCCTTGCAGACATTTCATCACCCAACTAGGTAACAGCATCAGTGCTAGAAGGGAGAGAGGTATGCAGGGAGGAGGAGGAGGAGGGAAGGAGGGAGGGAGGGAGGGAGGAGGAGAAGAAGAAAAGGACTCTAGGATCTTTAGTGGTCTCTGAGCTTGGTTGTTTTCTTGCAGACATTTCATTACCCAAATAGGTAACAGCATCAGTGCTGGAAGAGCATGAGGTTTCCTCTCTAACTAGATACAAGTGGCTTGCTGTGTCATTCAGATTGGGCGAGACCTGGCTCAAAAACGGCAACTGTGAGAGGGACCTTGGAGTCCTAGTGGACGATCATTTGACCGTGAGCCAGCCGTGTGCAGCAGCAGCCAAAAAAGCCAATACAATCCTGGGTTGCATGAACAGAGGCATAGAATCAAGATCACACAAAGTATTAGTACTGCTTTATAAAACCCTAGTAAGATCACACCTGGAAAACTGCAGCCAATTTTGGTCACCATATCACAAAAAAAAAAAAGATGTTGAGAGTTTGGAAAAAAATTCAGAGAAGCGTAACAAAGATGATCGAAGGCCTGGAGACTAAAACATACAAAGAATGGCTGTGGGACTTGGGTTTTGCTAGTCTAAAGAAGAAATAGGGGAAACATGATAGCAGTATTCCAGTATTTGAGGGGCTGCCACAAAAAAAGAGGGGGTCAGGTTGTTCACCAGAGTACCAGAGGGAAGGATGAGAAACAATGGTTGGAAACTGATCAAAGTGAGAAGCAACCTGGAATTAAGGAGAAAGTTCCTGACAGTGAGGACAATTCACCAGTGGAACAGTGTGTCTCCAGAAATCATGAGTGCTCCATCACTGGAGGTTTTTAAGAAGAGACACTAGACAATCACTTGTCTGAGATGATATAGATTCTCCTGCTTGAGCAGGGGGTTGGACTAGAAGTCTTCTCAGGTCCCTTCCAGATTCTATTCTATTCTATTCTATTCTATTCTATTCTATTCTATTCTATTCTATTCTACTCTACTCTACTCTACTCTACTCTACTCTACTCTACTCTACTCTACTCTATTCTATTCTTGTCTTTTGGTTCTTTGGAAAATAGTTTGACCTCCTTGTCTTTGTGAGAGCCCCTCAAATATTGGAAAACTGCTAACATGTCCGCCCTAGTCCTTCTTCTCATTAAACTAGAGTTACCCAATTCCTGCAACTGTTCTTCAGATGTTTTGGCCTCCAGCTCCCTAATCATTTTTGTTTCAACATCTTTTTGATATTGTGGTGACCAGAACATTACTGGATGCAGTATTCCAGGTGAGGTCTTGCTAAGATTTTGTAAAGTGGTACTAATATGCCATGTGATCTTGATTCTGTCCCCCTATCAATGGAGTCTAAGATAGCATTGGCTTTTTTTGGGCAGCTGCAGCAATTTGCTGGCTCATATTTAAGGGATTGTCCACTAGGACTCTAAGATCCCTCTCACAGTTATTGCTACTGGGCAAGGTTTCACCCAATCTGTACCTGTACATTTGGATTTTTTGCCAGAGCGTACAAAGATAACCCAGGAGCAAACACAGTAAACAGTGGTCTATATTAAACGGTGGGTTATCTTTCACTATCCACAATATCATACAGCAGGAACAATATATATACACGTGTTAATACAGCAGGATCCAACACACAGCAGTTATTGCAGGAAATGGAAGAGAGAGAACAGATCTGCTGAGCCTTCCCTTTTATACAAAGCTCTTAAAGAGCCACAGACCCTGCTGGCTCTTAAAGAGCTACAGACCCTGCTGGCTCTTAAAGAGACACAGACCCTGCTGAGTCATTCCCATCATTACATCTTACATCTTACATTACATTAGCTGGTTAGCTTTTAAATCATTACCTTGAAGTTTTTTCCCCCTTTCTTGCCTAAATGCATAAAACCTTACTTTTATCTATATTGAATTCCATTTGGTTACTCAGGACTCAATGTATGGCTTATAGGAAATCCTGGAAATAATCTATGTGCTTAAATTAGGGGGTTGCCTTAGCTCAGCTGCAGATTAAGTGGCTCAGGTGAAGCCCCAAAGGAGGGGCAAGGAGAAATCTCTCCATGCTTTGGATCTGAACTCTAAAAGGGAGGTTGATAATCCCTGAGTGCAAAGTGAGCACATGTTAGCAACACCCCAAAGCAGCTGCATCTCTTCCCCTGGATTGTGTGGCAGCTGCAGGAAGCAGCTGTTGTGATTTGGGGAAAATGTGTGTGGCTACTTGGAAGGTGTGGCTGGCGGATGCTGTGTTCTTGCTACTGTGAGCACCGAAGCACTTCTCTCTCTCTCTCTCTCTCTCTCTCTCTCTCTCTCTCTCTCTCTCCCTCCCTCCCTCCCTCCCTCCCTCTCTCTCTCTCTCTCTCTCTCTGAAATTGAATTTGAAGCATTGCATGACTTTAATGCTCTGAGTTCTGATTTATCATGCAACAGATGGAAATATTGAGTCCTACACTACAAGTTCATTTATGGGAATTCTTAGAAGGTGGAAAGTACACATCAAGAAGTGAATTCCTCTGCCTCCCTCCCTCCTTCCCGTCATTCCTCTCTTTCTCTCTCTTTCTCCCTTTCGTTCATTTCAGTCTCTCTTTTTCTTTTCCTTCCTCTCCAATATGTGGTTAATCTAGCTGAATAAAATTCAGTGACTTCTCTCAGAAATCTTTCTTTCTTTCTTTCTTTCTCTTTTTCTTTTCCTTCCTCTCCAATATGGGGTTAATCTAGCTGAATAAAATTCAGTGACTTCTCTCAGAAATCTTTCTTTCTTTCTTTCTTTCTTTCTTTCTTTCTTTCTTTCTTTCTTTCTCTTTTCCTTTTCCTTTTCCTTTTCCTTCTTCTCCCATATGGAGTTACCCTACCTGTATAAAGTCCACTGATTTCTCTTAGAAATCTTTTCTTTCTTTCTTTTTCTTTCTTTCTTTCTTTCTTTCTTTCTTTCTTTCTTTCTTTCTTTCTTTCTTTCTTTTCCTTTTCCTTCCTTCCTCCCTTTCTTTCTTTCTCTCTCTCTCTCTCTTTCTTTCTTTCCTTCCTTTCTTCCATTCCATTTTCTTTTCCCTTTCCTTCCCATAGCTGTATAAAATTCAGGGACTTCTCTTAGAAATCTAATTTTAACATTTACACATATATTGCATATATTTCTAAGGGGAGTTAAAACAGAAAGCAATAACAAAGTTTAGTCCCTTGAAGGCAAACTCCATTGGAGAGTAGAGAGGAGCACAGTATACTGAATGGGAGTCTGTAAAGTCAAAATGTTATTATGCTTTGTTTCAAAGAAGGAAGCGCAAATGAGTTTATGCTTGGGTAAATAACAATGGCTTAGAAACTTAAAAAAGGGCAGAGTTTACATTCTTCTTTCCCTCTCTTAGGGAAAGGGGAAAAAAAAACAACAACTACAGAGCAGCCATCTACTCAAAGAAAGAGCTAACAAGCATATATGCAAGTTGCGTTTATTCATCTCATCTTTCTTTTGAAACAACATCTGCCAAAAATAATTTTGAAGTTATTCAAAACTTTAATAATTTGACTTATTCAGCAAAATGTGAGAATTAAAAATTATATAAATGGCCTATTTGAAAAAAAAAAGACGAAAGTTAAAATTTGTCCACTTGATCTGCCCTGTTGTAGCATTCATACAAACACCAGGCACCAATCTCAGCTTTAAGTCTTTACCTTATAATACTTCCAGATAACAGTACCTCCAGGTCCGTTTTCTGCCCAAAGATGTAAAGAGGATATTAACGTACTAGTAGGAAAGTTGTGATGCAAATAGCCGTTTATTCTGTAAATTTTTGCAAGATGTTTCTCCAACAAGAAAGAAAGAAAGAAAGAAAGAAAGAAAGAAAGAAAGAAAGAAAGAAAGAGAAAAAGAAAGAGAAAGAGAAGGAAGGAAGGAAGGAAAGAAAGAAAGACAGAGAGAGAGAAAGAAAGAGAGAGAAAGAAAGAAAGAAAGAAAGAAAGAAAGAAAGAAAGAAAGAAAGAAAGAAAGAAAGAAAGAAAGAAGGCAGTGATTCTCAACTTTGACAGCTGGAAGATGGGTGGACTTCAGCTCCCAGAATCCATCTCCCTGGGAATTCTGGGAGCTGAACTCCACCCAATGTCCAGCCACCAAAGTTGATAAACACTAGAATAAGGTAATAACATACAACCTCAACTTTTTTACTTAATGATATATGCTCCCATTTCTATAACTATAAACAGCAAAACCCAAAGTCAAAGTTTTGTGGTTTTTTTCACCGCAAGCACAAAGTCCAAAAGGGGTTTCCTACTACTATTCATTTCCACATAATAGCCCTTCATCAATGTTAGGAGCAGTGAAGATTATTAAAGTGGATTGAGACCACACTATTAATTGTAGTTTATGATCTGTAGTGAAACCCACTCAAAGACTTATCAATTATAAAGAAGGATCCCCATTTTGCTGAACTGGGGAGTTAAGGAAAGGGTGATGTATGATCTCTGCAGTTTCCCTGTCAAGTATCTTTCATAGGCTCCTAAATTATCTCTATGGCATGATTTCTATGGAAATTATCATGCTGCCATTAAGAAGAGATTGGACAGTCACTTGTCTGAGTTGGTATAGGTTCTGCTGCTTGAGAAGGGGGCTGGACTAGAAGACCTCCAAGGTCCCTTCCGGATTCTATTCTATTCTATTCTATTCTATTCTATTCTATTCTATTCTATTCTATTCTATTTTCCAATATCTATTCTATTCTATTCTATTCTATTCTATTCTACTCTATTCTAATCTACTCTACTCTACTCTACTCTACTCTGTATTTCAATTTCTATTCTATTCTATTCTATTCTATTCTATTCTATTCTATTCTGCTCTGCTCTGCTCTACTCTACTCTACTCTACTCTACTCTACTCTACTCTACTCTATTCTATATTCCAATAACTATTCTATTCTATTCTATTCTATTCCTTTCCATTCCATTCCATTCCACTCCACTCCACTCCACTCCACTCCACTCCACTCCACTCTACTCTATTCTATATTTCAATTTCTATTCTATTCTATTCTATTCTATTCTATTCTATTCTATTCTATTCTATTCTATTCTATTCTATTCTATATTCCAATATCTATTCTATTCTATTCTATTCTATTCTATTCTATTCTATTCTATTCTATTCTATTCTATTCTATTCTATTTCCAATATCTATTCTATTCTATTCTATTCTATTCTATTCTATTCTATTCTACTCTATTCTACTCTATTCTACTCTACTCTATATTTCAATTTCTATTCTATTCTATTCTATTCTATTCTATTCTATTCTATTCTATTCTATTCTATTCTATTCTATTCTATTCTATTCTATTCTGCTCTACTCTACTCTACTCTACTCTACTCTATATTCCAATAACTATTCTATTCTATTCTATTCTATTCTATTCTATTCTATTCTATTCTATTCTATTCTATTCTATTCCATTCCATTCCATTCCACTCCACTCCACTCTACTCTACTCTATATTTCAATTTCTATTCTATTCTATTCTATTCTATTCTATTCTATTCTATTCTATTCTATTCTATTCTATTCTATTCTATTCTATATTCCAATACCTATTCTATTCTATATTCCAATATCTATTCTATTCTATATTCCAATATCTATTCTATTCTATTCTATATTTCAATATCTATTCTATTCTATTCTATTCTATTCTATTCTATTCTATTCTATTCTATTCTATTCTATTTCTTTGTCAGCCCTGATCTTTTTTGCTACATTGCTGAGAAGAAAGCTCAGAAAATTCATTTTTTTCCTTTTTCCATAATATACTTCATTTGGCAAGCACTAGTCAAGATGCTAGGAGATACAGTGGTTAGCAATTAAGGACACCGACAATGTCACCTGGAAAACTGACAGCCCAGGTTCCAGACACTATGCTGCAGCTAGCAAAAAAGCCAACACAGCTCTAGGCTGCATCAACAGACGGATAGAATCCAGATCACATGAAGTATTAGTACCGCTTTATAACATCTTGGTAAGGCCATACATGGAATACTGCATTCAGTTTTGGTCACCAGTATGTAAAAATAAGTTGTGAACGCTCCAACAGTGGAAGTTTTTAAGAAGAGACTGGACGGCCATTTGTCTGAAATGGTATAGGGTTTCCTGCCTGAGCAGGGGGTTGGACTAGATGACCTCCAAGGTCCCTTCCAACTTTGTTCTTGTTGTTATTGTTCTTCTTCTTCTTCTTCTTATTATTATTATTATTATTATTATTATTATTATTATTATTAAGTCTCATTGGCCCTTTCACTCAACAATGAGGATGGATTGCACCTTGGTGGTCTTATCTGTAGATCTCCCATAGTTATATTACCAAAGGATGAGTCTATCAGGAAGAAGGTGCATCTCCTTGGAAGATTCATTTGCTCCAAAGTCAATGTTTATTGGGCTTCTTCTGATTTTATTTGAGAACTTATCAACACCACACTTCAGAGAGCTTTATGGCATTGTTACGACATCTTGGCAATGGCTTTCCCACCGCACTAAAACAGATGGATGATTGCCCAATTATGCTGCTTCTAAGGTCAGAGAAATGTCAGTAGGGCTGGCATTTGAAAGAAAAAAGGGAGTCTGATCTTTCTTAATAGAAGCAGCAGTGTTTCTCTCTGTCTCCCCCCACAAGAGAGAAAGAGAGAGAAAGAGATAAAAGCAGGGAAGAGAGAGAGGGTATGAGAGAGAGAGAGAGAGAGAGAGAGGGGGGGGGGAGAGGGAGAGAGAGAGAGAGAGAGAGAGAGAGAGAGAGAGAGAGAGAGAGAGAGAGAGAGAGAGAGAGAGAGAGAGAGAGAGAGAGAGAGAGAAGCTGAACACAAGTTCATTGCATGCCTGAGTTCATACCAGGTTAGCAGTCATCTCCAAAAGAAGTGTTAAGGATTGGAATTCATCATCCCTTGGAGAATCTACAGTTCTCAAAGATTGAGGGAAAACGTGTCAGCAACCAACACCAGTGGAACTGGTTAAACATTTTGAATAAGTCACCCATTCCACATGTCTCCAATTAGCAACTGTTCTTTAAGGTGGTCTCAGATGGATCAACAAGCTACGTGTTCTCTACTTTCCACTGCCATTTGCATCAGTGTCATCTGCAGATGAAGAAAACGTCAGGGAAGACGAGCATCATGCAACGGTGGCATTTATTCCCCCTTGAATAACAGAATAACAGAGTTGGACGGGACCTTGGAGGTCTTCTAGTCCAGCCCGCTGCTCAAGCAGGAGACCCTGTACCATTTCAGACAGGTGGCTGTCCAGTCTCTCCTCAAAAACCTCCAGTGTATGGAGCACCCACGATTTCTGGAGGCAAGCTGGTTAATTGTTCTCACTGGTAGGAAGTGTCTCCTTAATTCCAGGTTGCTTCTCTCCTTGATTAGTTTCCATCTGTTGCTTTTTGTCCTGCCTTCAGGGGCTTTGGAAAATAAGTCGATCCCCTCTTCTTTATGGTACAGGTAGTCCTCAAGTTACAACTACTATCTGTTTAGTGACCATTCAAAGTTGCAACGTACTGAAAACAATAACTGATGACAATTTTTCACTAATAATAATAATAATAATAGTAACAACAATAATAATGATAATAATAATAAAGTTGGGAGGAACCTTGGAGGTCATCTAGACCAACCCCCTGCTCAGGCAGGAGACCCTATACAATTCCAGATCAGTGATTGTCCAGTCTCTTCTTAAAAACTTCCAGTGTTGGAGCATTCACAGCTTCTGAAGGCAAGCCGTTCTCCTGGTTAATTGTTCGCACCATTAGGGAATTTCTCCTTTGTTCTAGGTTGCTTCTCTCCTTGATTAGTTTCCATCTATTGCTTCTTGTCCTGCCCTCTGGAGCTTTGGAAAATAGTTTGACCCCTCCTCATCTTTGTAGGAGCCCCTCAAATATATCCCATAACACATTCTATTCTATTCTATTCTATTCTATTCTATTCTATTCTATTCTATTCTATTCCGATTCCGATTCCGATTCCGATTCCGATTCCGATTCCGATTCCGATTCTATTCTATTCTATTCTATTCTATTCTATTCTATTCTATTCTATTCCATTCCATTCCATATTCTATTCTATTCTATTCTATTCTATTCTATTCTATTCTATTCTATTCTATTCTATTCTATTCTATTCCATTCCATTCCATTCCATTCCATTCCATTCTGCCATAAAATGCCATGATTGCTCTCTTTTTCTGTTGACGGTGATACAGATGATACACAAGTAAT
This sequence comes from Crotalus tigris, assembly GCF_016545835.1. Taxonomy (NCBI): domain Eukaryota; kingdom Metazoa; phylum Chordata; class Lepidosauria; order Squamata; family Viperidae; genus Crotalus; species Crotalus tigris. The sequence continues at coordinate 192,386 of NW_024097552.1, read as the reverse complement.
ACAGAAGGGGGGAGGGGGAGGGAGAGGGGAAGGAGGAGGAGGAGGAGGAGGATGAGGAGGAGGAGGAGGAGGATGAGGAGGAAGAGGAAGGAGTGTGGGGTCCTCGGTGCTCTCACAGCTTGGATGTTTTCTTGCAGACATTTCATTACCCAACTAGGAAACATCATCAGTGCTAAAAGGAATGGGAGGGGAGGAGGAGGAGGAGGAGGAGGAGGAGGAGGAGGAGGAGGAGGAGGAGAACTGGGGTTTTCTTAGTGCTCTCTGAACTTGATGGTTTTCTTGTAGACGTTTCATTACCCTACTAGGTAACACCATCAGTGCATCATCAGAGGTCCTACTCCTTTGAATGGGCATTGTTGACACTTATTAAAAAGGCAGGGCTTTGATCACATGATTGCACTGTTACAGTCACTATCTTGATGATGATGATGATGATGATGGTGGTGGTGGTGGTGGTGGTGGTTGTTGCTGCTGCTGTTGTTGTTGTATTTCTGGATGCCCCTAGTTTGGAGGGAAGGGAAGCAAAACCTGACTGTTTATACAAGATGTTTAATTCATTAATTAATCGATGCAGCTTTAATTATTGCTGTGCTTTCAATATTTCCCTGATCCCCAGGTAAACCAACTTCAGCTCTAATAAACTTTTGCAAAAGCACCTCTTCCTCCAGCTCCTGTATTAAGTGGCCTTGTCAACACTCAAATAATTCAGTACCTGTTGCTTTAGGTCATGTCTTCCCCAACAGAAAATAAAAGATATATATAATTGCTTTAACAGTTCAGAGAAGACTTTAATATTGGTGAAGCTTGTATTATTAAAATAATTCCCATTGCTCTGTGCGGGTCAATATATGGTGGTAACTTCCCATTAAGCAGGCATTATGTTCTTTTAGTACGGTCTCTAAGTGTCGTGATTCTACATTTATCTGCATTGAACTTGCTGTTTATGAGCTGGAATGCCTAGCTGATCAAAGGCTTTTCTGCCTGCCTGCCTTGCGTCTCACAGGTGACCTTCTTCCCAATTTCATATCTTCCAGGCAGGATAAATTCTTGTTTTAAAATAAAGGGTTTGGCAGCACTGGGGAGATTGGAAGAAAATAAGTGGGAGATTTAACATTGATCTCAGCCACAAGAAAATGTTCCTCTACCCCTCAATCAATTAGAACAGAGCTTGAAGGGACCTTGGAGGTCTTCTAGTCCAACCCTCTGCTCAGGCAGGATACCCTATACCAGGGTTAGGCAACCTTGGCTCTTTTATGACTCGTGGACTTCAATCCCAGAATTCCTGAACCAGCCACGCTGAGGGGAAAAGGAGAGGTTTTCAAGCTGAGCCATGCTGGCTCAGGAATTCTGGGAGTTGAAGTCCAAGAGTCATGAAGGGGCCAAGGTTGCGTACGTCTGGCCTAGGCCCAGGCTGCTTTATGACTCGTGGACTTCAACTCCCAGAATTCCTGAACCAGCCATGCTGAGGGAAAAGGGAGAAGTTTCTAAGCTGAGCCATGCTGGCTCAGGAATTCTGGGAGTTGAAGTCCACGAGTCATGAAGGGCCATAGTTCCCCCATGCTGGCTCGGGAATTCTGGGAGTTGAAGTCCATGAGTCATGAAGGGGCCAAGGTTGCCTACTTCTGGCCTAGGCCCTGGCTGCTTTATGACTCGTGGACTTCAACTCCCAAAATTCCTGAGCCAGTATGGCTCAGCTTGGAAACCTCTCCCTTTCCCCTCAGCATGGCTGGCTCAGGAATTCTGGGAGTTGAAGTCCACGAGTGATAAAAGAGCCAAGGTTGCCTACCTCTGGCCTGGGCCTAAGCCACTTTATGACTCATGGACTTCAACTCCCAGAATTCCTGAGCCAGCATGGCTCAGCTTGGAAACCTCTCCCTTTCCCCTCAGCATGGCTGGCTCAGGAATTCTGGGAGTTGAAGTCCATGAGTCATAAAAGAGCCAAGGTTGCCTACCTCTGGCCTATACCATTTCAGACAACTTCACCTCCAGTGATGGAGCCTCCACAGCTTCTGGAGGCAACTTCTGTTCCAATGGTTAATTGTCCTCACTATTAGGAAGTTTCTCCTCAGTTCCAGGTTTCTTCTTTTGTATCCATTGCTTCTTGTCTTGTCTTCTGGTGCTTTGGTGAATAACATGACCCCCTCTTCTTTGTGGCAGCCCCTCAAATATAGCCCCTCAAATACAGCTATCATGTCTCCCCTATTTCTTCTTTTCTTTAGACTAGCCAAACCCAACTCCTGCAACCGTTCTTCGTATGTTCTTGTCTCCAGGCCTTGGATCATCTTAGTTGCTCTTCTCTGCACTTTTCCTAAATGGACTATGTTTGTTTTTGAGATCTGGAGAGACAGAAAAAAAAAAAAAAGTTCCTTTGGATGCAAAGCAAACCAGAGTTTGTTGGTCCCACCTTGGCCAAAAAGCTAGAAAAGACACAAGAATCCAAATTTCTGAGAAGCTGCTGGATGGTAAGCGAGTCGAGCGGAAATGCAGCAGAAGGGGGAAAGTTATTAATTACAGTTTATGGGGAAGAAAGGTTAACGGCATCAAGTAAATCTGCACCGTTTTATAGCTAGCTTTGGGGAGCACGGTTCTAACTCAGCAAAATGTCCTGCCCCGTTTTTTAAAAAATACAAAGTCAGCAGAAATGGGCAAGGTTGGAGACGAGGGTTTTTACTGACTTTTGAAACCCTGAAATGGAGCCGAGAAGACTAAACTTTTAAAAATAGTACATGGAGTCCTTCACTTACATCCACTCATTTTGGCACCGTTTGACGTTACAACGACAGAGGCTAAAACAAACAAAAATTGTTTGCAGGTACTGAGTATTGAACAACTAAGATGATCAAAAGCCTGGAGACTAAAACATATGAAGAACGGCTGCAGAACTTGGGTTTGGCTAGTCTAAAGAAAAGGGAGGACATGATAGCAGTGTTCCAAGTATCTCAGGGTTTGTCCCAAAGAAGAGGGAGTCAAGCTATTCTCCAAAGCACCTGAAGGCAGGAAAAGAAGCATTAGATGGAACCTAATCAAGGAGAAAAGCAACCTAGAATGAAGGAGAAACTTCCTGACAGTGAGAACAATTAACCAGTGGAACAACCTGCCTCCAGAAGCAGTGAATGCTCCAACACTGGAAGTTTTTAAGAAGAAAATGGACAGCTATTTGGCCGAAATGGTATAGGGTTTCCTGCCTGAGCAGGGGATTGGACTAGATGACCTCCAAGGTCCCTTCCATCTTCAGCATCATCATGTCAAATTATTCTCCAAAGCTCCAGAGGGCAGGACAAGAAACAATGGTTGGAAACTGATCAAAGAGAGAAGCAACCTGGAATTAAGGAGAAACTTCCTAACAATGAGGACAATTACCCAGTGGAACAGCTTGCTTCCAGAAATCATGAGCACTCCATCACTGGAGGTTTTTAAGAAAAGGCTAGACAGTCACATATCTGAAATGGTATAAGTTCTCCTGCTTGAACAAGGGTCTGGACTAGAAGACCTCTAAGGTCCCTTCCAGCTTCTATTCTATTGTATTCTATTCTATTCTGATCTGTTCTGTTCTGTTCTGTTCTGCTCTGCTCTGCTCTGCTCTGCTCTACTCTACTCTACTCTATTCTATTCTATTCTGTCTAGTACAATGAAAAGAAAGACTAGGGGTGATATGTCAGCAGTCTTCCAATATTTGAGGGGCTGCCACAAAGAAGGGGGGTCAATGGATGGAAACTCATCAAGGAGAGAAGCAAACTGGAATTAAAGAGAAATACCCTAACAGAACAAATGACCAGTGGAATGGCTTGCCACTAGAGGTTGTGGGTACTTCATCACTGGAGGCTTTTAATGAGAGATTGGAGAGCCACTTGTCTGGAATGGCATAGGATCTATTGCTTGAGCAGGGGGTTGGACTAGAAGACCTCCAAGGTCCCTTCCAGCTCTGTTGTTCTGTTATATTAACTTCCTTGATTTCTTATTATAGGACAGTGCTTTTCTGCAGGATGGGCCTTCCCAGGGCAACCCTTTGATCAGGATGTATTGCATTCAACCCATTGAGTAGTGTTTGTTCTGTCCCAGCCTACATGAATCCTTGTTATGCTCACAAGGAGAAACCCCTCTTCCAAGAAACAGGCAGGAACTGCAAGAAAAAAACAATCCCTTTTATTTTCATAGACCTGAGTCAATGTCCAAGGCAAACAAACCCAATCCACAGAAACTCAGTCCTCAGCACGAACGGTTGACTTTGGCAACCAGCACCTCCCACAGCTTCCCTTTTATTATGTAGCCAAGGCGTGGCTCCCCAATGCCTTTTCCTTTGCCTTTGGAGCCACCCCATTGCATTCCTCTGTCCCACTCACTTCTCCTGTCTGTGCGTTTGTGCATTCAGGATTTGTCCCAGCTATTCCTCATCGCTGTCCAACTCAGGCTCCCAGCACAGCTGTGTCTCAGCCTGAGCATGAGTAGAGGGGCCAGGTTCCTTGTCCGACCGTAAGTCTTGGAGCTCCTCAGAGCCTTCCTCTGACTCTGATGTCACTCCAGTCCCCTCCTCCTCCTTGTCATCTGATTCCTCAGACTCAGCTTCCGGATCCACTGACTGGCGAGGAATCACAACAGTATTGAAGTAGCATTAATTGATGCTACTTTTAATTCTTCTGGCCACAGTATGTTCTTGAATGAGAAGAAGTTGAAGAAATACATAATGGAAGAGATGAGTTAGTTTCTTAATTCTCTTTAATGGGTTCTCTAAGTGAAGTTGTGTGGAGCTAGCAACTTTCTGCAAATATATATATATATATATATATATATATATATATATATATATAGGTCTTTGGTTGTTCGGGTTTTCTCCCGCGTAAAATTGGAAGTGTCTTGGCGACGTTTCGACGAAGTCCCATTCGTCATCTTCAGGCTGGTGCTTTCAGCTTCGTGCTTCGAGCAGCAATGTGTGGTCTTAGCTGTTTCTTCCTTTTAACTGCCAGTGGGGGTATGAACTGGCAGTTAAAAGGAAGAAACAGCTAAGACCACACATTGCTGCTCGAAGCACGAAGCTGAAAAACACCAGCCTGAAGATGACGAATGGACTTCGTCGAAACGTCGCCAGACACTTCCAATTTTACGGGAGAAAACCCGAACAACCAAAGACCTACATACAAATACCCGCGAAAACCTCAGAAATATATATATATATATATATATATATATATATATATATATATATATATATATATATATATATATATACACACACACACACACACACACACACACACACACACACACACACACACACTAAATCAAATTAAAATTTTCATTCTCAAGCTATAACACCTGGAAATCTTTGGTGCATAAGGGTAACAGTTTGGCAAGCACAGGAGATTCAACTAGCCAAAGTGACCTTGTAAATTGTAAGCGTAATTGCATCCAATCTAGGTTAAAGGTTTATTTGTTGCTTTTTTTCTTTTTCCTTTTCCGCTTTTTTTTTTTTTGCAAAAAGCATCGTCTAGCAAGCAATTACACACATAAGTGATTTTTAAGGCTCTGAATAGCACCAGCGACTTCACTTTTGCATAAAGCCTTCAGTGTTTATCTTGATCACAGCCAAAACATCTAAGTTTTCCGGCATTTGGTGTCTGGCAAAAAAAAAAAAGAAGTCAATGTCCAGTAAGGGAATTGATGCCACTTTTCTGTCACACAACCCAAGATTATTAAAATGGTCCAAGGTTTTTTTTGTTTTTTTGTTTTTGAGGGAAAGAAGGAATATTTTTAATTTAGAAGCATTTTGCATCTGAAAATTAAAGTCTTATTAAAATATTGGGTAGACTTTGGCAGTCATGAAAAATAAAACTCAGAGAACTTTACTGATAGTCTTGGGGGCTGTTTAGGGTCACATGTATCAAGTTGGCCTACAGGAAAAGTTGTAAATAAGAATAAAAATAATTTCACTTACATTCTGCCTCTTTTGCAAAGTCCCGAACAGTGTGCCAGATCATTCTTCTTCTCGTTGTTGTTAATTGCGAAGTCGTGTCCAACCCATCGCGATCGCATGGACAACGTTCCTCCAGGCCTTCCTGTTCTCTACCATCTTCTTGAGTCCATTAAAGTTCACACCTACTGCTTCAGTGACTCCATCCAGCCACCTCATTCTCTGTTGTCCCCTTCTTCTATTGCCCTCCATCTTTCCCAGCATTAGGCTCTTCTCCAGTGAGTCTTTCCTTCTCACTAGGTGGCCAAAGTATTTGAGTTTCAACTTCAGGATCTGGCCTTCTAAAGAGCAGTCAGGGTTGATCTCCCGCAGGACTGACCAGTTGGATCGCCTTGCAGTCCAAGGGACTCGCAGGAGTCTTCTCCAGCACCAGAGTTCAAAGGCCTCCATTCTTTGTCACTCAGCCTTTCTTATGGTCCAACTTTCACAGCCATCCATTGCAACTGGGAAAACCATGGCCTTGACTATACACACTTTTCTTCTCCTTAGGCTGGAGGAAAAATGATATCAGAATTAAGAAGGGTTTTTTTTTCCTCTAGTAGGCCAAATAAATAACAGAATAACAAGAGTTGGAAGGGACCTTGGAGGTCTTCTAGTCCAACTCCCTGTTCAGATAGCTTCAAAAGGTAGTCCTTGACTTAGAACAGTTCATTTAGTGACCGTTTAAAGTCACAATGACATTGGGGGGGAAAGGGGACTTAGAACCCCTTTTCACATGTACAACTGTGGTGGTATCCCTGAGGTCATGGAATCAAAATTTGCACACTTGACAACGGGTTCATATTTATGGTGATTTCCCATAAATATGATCATGTGATTTCCCCACTACCTTTGGATGCTGTTGGGAATTCTACTTGTCCCAGAGAGGAACTTTTGAGATTTTTTTTTTTTGCAGAAAGAATGGATAATCTGTCTTCCCTCTAACAATAGGATCCCTTTGGAAAGATCTGGTGAACTTCAGCAAAGCTTTGAAAGGGTTTCTGTTGACGTTAATCAAGCTTAATAGAAAACCCTTCCTTGCCATGCAGGGTGATTTTTTTTTTTTTTTTACTTAAGGGCTCTTGAGGCTGGGAGAATGACTGAGAAGTGAATTCCTCCACTTCTAAGGTCTTCCTTTCCAACTAAAGCATTGCATGTGTGGATGTCAATGGAGGCTGTTATTAATGGTGTCATCGCAACACTGGATAGATAGGGTGTGGCTGAGGATAGATAGAAAAGAGCATTTGCCTGGTAGTTGCCTTGCGAACAATGGCAGGGAAGGAGGAAGGAAGAAAAGTAAGGGAGGGAGGGAGTAGAGGGAGGGAGAGGGAAGGAAGGAGGGAGAGAGAAGGACAGAGGGAGGGAGGGAGGGAGGGAGGAGAGGATGGGAGAGGGAGAGGGAGAGGGAGAGAGGGAGGGAGATGGAAGGAAGGAGGGGGAGAGAAGAACAGAGGGAGGGAGGGAGGAAGGAGAGGGAGGGAGAGGGAGAGAAGAGGAGAGAGGGAGGAGGGAGAGAGGGAGGGAGGGAGATGGAAGGAAGGAGGGATAGAGAAGAACAGAGAGGGGAGGAGGAAGGAGAGGGAGGGAGAGGGAGAGGGAAAGGAGAGGAAAGAGGAGAGAGGGAGAGGGAGGGGAGGGAGAGAGGAGGGAGGAGAGGGAAGGAGGAGGGGAGAGGAAAAGAGGGAGGGAGAGAGGAGGAGAGGGAGGGAGAGGGAGGGAAGAGGGAGAGAGGGAGGGAGAGAGGGAGGGAGGGAGATGGAAGGAAGGAGGGAGAGAGAAGGACAGAGGGAGGGAGGAAGGAGAGGGAGGGAGAGGGAGAGGGAGAGGGAGAGGGAGAGGGAGAGAGGGAGGGAGAGGGAAGGAAGGAGGGAGAGAGGACAGAGGGAGGGAGGAAGGAGAGGGAGAGGGAGAGGGAGAGGGAGAGAGTGAGAGAGGAAGGGAGAGAGAAGGACGGAGGGAGGGAGGAAGGAAGGAGAGGAAGGGAGAGGGAGAGGAAGAGGGAAAGAGGGAGGGAGGGAGAGAGGAAGGAAGAGGGAAGGAAGGAGGGAGAGAGAAGGACAGAGGGAGGGAGGAAGGAAGGAGAGGAAGGGAGAGGGAGAGGGAGAGGAAGAGGGAAAGAGGGAGGGAGGGAGAGAGGAAGGGAGAGGGAATGAAGAAGGGAGAGAGAAGGACAAAGGTAGGGAGGGAGAAAGGAGAGGGAGGGAGAGGGAGAGAGGGAGGGAGAGGGAAGGAAGGGGGAGAGAGAAGGACAGATGGAGGGAGGAAGGAGAGGGAGGGAGAGGGAGAGGGAGAGAGGGAGGGAGGGAGGATGGGAGAGGGAAGGAAAGAGGGAGAGAGAAGGACAGAGGGAGGGAGGAAGGAAGGAAGGAGAGGGAGAGGGAGAGGGAGAGGGAGAGAGGAAGGGAGAGAGAGAGAGGGAGGAAGGAAGAGATGGATGAAGGAGACTCTAGACATCTTGCCACAATCAATTGCTTCTAAGGCGGACGAGGTCGAGCTGCAAAGAGGGGCTTCCCACTAGTTGCATTCCCCGGACCGGTGGAGAACCATGAAATTGACTACCGCTGAGGACTCGGATGAGTGGAAATGCCTGTCAGCAGTCCATAATCAATCAGTGAAGAACTTGGTGGAAAGATTTGAGGAGCTAGAGATGAAAAGTGGAGAACATCCCTCCCGTTCTCCATACATGAGCGATCATGATGATTGGTGAGATAGCCACCAACTCATGCCAAGGGGAAGCCCCAGTCTCACCTGCGCAGATCAAGCAGCTTCCCCATCCTTGAAGCCATCTATCATTGCCTGCAGCCCCACAGGGAGAGAAAGCTCCAGTCATCACCCCTCCAAAAGCCCAGATTGCTGCCAGCATGATAAGAGCTCAAGCCATCACCAGGACAGCTGAAGCCCAGATCCATGTGCTTACCAGCCACCCAGTCCAGGAACCATACAGCAATGGGGGATGTTGCAGGCCCCACAGATGGGAGGCCAGCAGTCCCTGGTGGTACAGCAACCGAACTGGCGGTGGCCGTAGCCCCCAAATGTGCAGCAGCAGATGGGGGGCTTGCAGCAACTGGGGATGATGCAGCCACCAGGGGATCAGCCACTGCTGGGAGTACAGCAGCATCAGTGGGGCTGGCCGCTGTCTCCAAACATGCAGCAACCACTGAGGGGCCCTCAACTGATGGGGAGCCAGCAACAACCACCTCCAGGGCTGCGAGGGGGGCTACAAAAACTGGGGATGCCACAACTGCCCGCAGGTCAGCAGCAGTGGGGGTGGCAACATCCCCTGCACATGGAGCAACCACTGGGAGGCCCACAGCAATTGAGGGTGCCATTTCAGCAGCCGCTGAGACCATTGGGGTGGGGGGTCATACAGCAATTGGGGATGCCACAGTCACCAGCAATGCAGCAACATTAATGGGGGTGGCAACAGTCCCCGAATTGGTGTGCCCCAGGGCTCTGTTCTAGGCCCAGTGCTCTTCAACATCTTCATCAACGATTTGGACGAAGGGATAGATGGGGAACTCATCAAATTTGCAGACGACACCACGCTGGCAGGAATAGCCAACACTCCAGAAGACAGGCTTAAGATACAGGAGGACCTGGACAGACTTGAACACTGGGCACTAACTAACAAAATGAAATTCAATGGTGAAAAAAGCAAGGTTCTACATTTAGGCAAGAAAAACCAAATGCACAAGTACAGCATAGGTGGCACCATGCTCAATAGTAGTAACTGTGAGAGGGACCTCGGAGTCCTAGTAGACAATCACATAAATATGAGCCAGCAGTGTGCTGCAGCTGCCAAAAAGGCCAACACAGTGCTAGGCTGCATTAACAGAGGGATAGAATCAAGATCACGTGAAGTATTAATACCACTCTACAATGCCTTGGTAAGGCCATACTTGGAATACTGCATCCAGTTTTGGCCACCACGATGTAAGAATGATGTTGAGACACTAGAAAGAGTACAGAGAAGAGCAACAAAGATGATTAGGGGACTGGAGGCTAAAACATATAAAGAATGGCTGCTGGAATTGGGTATGTGTAGTTTAATGAAGAGAAGGAGGAGCGGGGACATGATAGCAGTGTTCCAATATCTCAGGGGCTGCCCCAAAGAAGAGGGAGTCAAGCTATTCTCCAAAGCGCCTGAAGGCAGGACAAGAAGCTACGGATGGAAACTAATCAAGGAGAGAAGCAACCTAGAACTAAGGAGAAACTTCCTGACAGTGAGAACAATTAACCAGTGGAACAACCTGCCCCCAGAAGCTGTGGATGCTCCAACACTGGAAGTTTTTTTAAGAAGAGACTGGACAGCCATTTTTCTGAAATGGTGTAGGGTTTCCTGCCTGAGCAGGGGGTTGGACTAGATGACCTCCAAGATCCCTTCCAACTTTATTATTATTATTATTATTATTATTATTATTATTATTATTATTATTATATTCTACTCTACTCTACTCTACTCAACTCAACTCTACTCCATTCCACTCCACTCTATTCTGCCATAAAATGCTATGATTGCTCTCCTTTGCTATTGACTGTGATACAGATGATACACAAGTAATACAGAAGGGAGGAGGAGGAGGAGGAGGAGGAGGAGGAGGAGGAGGAAGATGTCTTCATTTTTTCCCAAGCCAATACTAATGAGAAGAAAAATTTCTTTCCCTCACAGTTCTGAGATGTAAACTGAATGGTCTGCAAATTATCCAGCTTTCACGTTGAGGAATCCATTTCCTTTCCTTTCCAGTTGCTACTCTCTTCCCTGCAGAACATTTGTTTTGCTAAGTACCCATGTCTGCTGAGGTGGTGAACACAAGGCACCCTGGGAAATGGCAAGGGCAAGAGAGCTGTCACAGCGCTTGTTCCAGAGAGTCACCTGGCTTGTATGTGTTAGAATGTCAGGTCTCTGCAGTTTGCAAAGAGTTCAAAGGTCAAAGTCCCAACTATGCACCACAGCTGGGGAAATGAGACTTTTTTGTGCCTGAAGCAAAATGACATTCATTGTTAACTCTTTGCAGCTCCTTCCAAAACAGGTCTTGGAAAGGTGGTTTTCCTAGATTTCTTTTCATTGTTAGGGGTTTTTTTTTTTCGCTTTCAGATCCTTTCTCTGTTCTCCAAGGTGTGTCCAGATGATAAAGAATTGCATTTAGATTGGTTCTTCTTCTTCTTCTTCTTCTTCTTCTTCTTCTTCTTCTTCTTCTTCTTCTTCTTCTTCTTCTTCTTCTTCTTCTTCTTCTTCTTCTTCTTCTTCTTCTTCTTCTTCTTCTTCTTCTTCTTCTCCTCTTCTTCTTCTCCTTCTTCTTCTTCTTCTTCTTCCTCCTCCTCCTCCTCCTCCTCTTCTTCTTCTTCTTCTTCTTCCTCCTCCTCTTCCTCCTCCTCCTCCTTCTCTTCTCCTCCTCCTCCTCTTCTTCTTCTTCCTTCTCTTCCTCCTCCTCCTCATTGTTGTTGTTGTTGTTGTTATTATTATTATTATTATTATTATTATTATTATTATTACCACCACAGCAAAGAAGAATACCTGAAATTTGCTAACCTTCGAACTGGCAAATGCATGTGTCTTGTTTCTTTTCCTAAATTGACCTGTGCTATGCAATTTCTTTTTCTTGCAGTTAAGTCTAATAGCCCTTTTTTAAAAATTTTCAGGTATGTCTAATATAGCTTTTTTTTAAAAAAAAATGCATCCAACACAATGCTTTTTTATATACTGTTTTGGAGCAGAGAATTATTTCTACATGGGTACTGTCAGAAAAGGAAGCATGATGGCTCAGTGGTTAAAGACGCTGAGCTTATCAGCTGCAGAGCTCAAAGCCTGGATTTGAGACCTCAGCTCTGTACAATAGGGTGAGCTCCCGTCTCTTGCTCCAGCTCCCCTCCAGCCATTTCAAAGCATGCAAATATGAATAGAATAGAACAGAACGGAACGGAACGGAACGGAACGGAACAGAACAGAACAGAACAGAATAGAATAGAATAGAATATAGCTGGAATGGATCTTGGAGGTCTTCCAGTCCAGCCCCCTGCTCAAGCAGGAGAATCTATACCATCTCAGTCAGTGATTGTTCACCCTCTTCTTAAAGATTTCCAGTGATGGAGCACCCACAATTTCTGAAGGCAACTTCTGTTCCACTGGTTAATTGTCCTCACTGTCAGAAAGTTTCTCCTTAATTCCTTGTTGCTTCTCTCTTTGATCAATTTCCATCCATTATTTTTCGTCCTTCCCTCTGGTTCTTTGGTGACCCACCTGACCTCGTGTGCCTTATGGAAGCCCCTCAGATACTGGAACACTGCTATCATGTTTCCCCTAGTTCTTCCTTTCTTTAGACTAGCCAAGCCCAAGTCCTGCAGCCGTTCTTCATATGTTTTAGTCTCCAGGCCTCGGATCATCTTAGTTGCTCTTCTCTGAATTTTGTCCAAACTCTCAACACCATTTTTCTGATATGGTGACCAAAATTGGCTGCAGTATTCCAGGTGTGGTTTCACTAGGGCAGTGGTTCTCAACCTTTTTAATGCCGTGACCCCCAACCTGTCGTAAGTTGAGGACTAATCAACCGGTTGTAAGTCGAGGACTACTCAACTGGTGCAGCACCGTTTGCAGAATGGGACTTTTGGTGGGCTCAGCAGGGAGAGACAGCCTGGACAATTCCTATTGGCTTTTGAAAGCCAATAGAATTAGACTCTATTCAAGAGAGTCTATTCTATTGGCTTTCAAAAGCCAATAGAATAAAAGGGAGTAGCACAGCTAAGGAAAAGGTGAAAAAATGGCGGACTGCATTGTTTGGCGACCCCCGTGAAATGGTCGTTCGACCCCAAATGGGGTCCTGACCCACAGGTTGAGAACCACTGCACTAGGGTTTTATAAAGCGGTACTAATACTTTGCATGATCTTGATTCTGTGCCTCTGTTTATGCAACCCAGGATTGTGTTAGCTTTTTATTTTTAAATATAAATATATATGTATGTTTCTGGAAACCTCAGCTTTCAAATGACCCTCCTGTGAGGATTATACAACACTGTCATTAAAAAGAAACAAATAATTGATACATCTAACTGACCACAGCAGGGGAAACGGAGGTAGGGGGTATCATTAAGATTCCTTGTTCAGTGGGAAGGGTATTTATTCATTGTCTTGAGTCAATGATACAAATGACCTGTGCCAGAAAAATGATGGATGCCGAATTCATTTTCATCATATATTTTAATGTCCCGCTGGCAGCAATCTTTGTCATCCAAACGTAACAAAACAATGAACATAAACAAGAAATCTATTATTAAGCGCGGTGCGATTTTTTTCTCTCTTCTGACAATGGGAACTTGACATGCTTAAGGCGCCACTTCTGTAATCATACCAAAAAAAGAAAAAAAAGAAAAAAATCATCTCGACACTTTACAGATGCATAAAAATCATTTAAAAAAAACTAAATTAAAAGTTGTTGTTTTTTTAAGTTCTCTCTTTTTTAAAAAAATAAAATAAAAAGTTGGTTCTGTTAAAGAAACTTAGGAAAAACGTTTTGCCAAGAACACAACAGAAATGGCGCCTCTTCAAACATAGAACGATAACAGTGTGACACGGCGGAACAGTGATTTATCACTTGATACATTATAGACATTTAGATGCTGCCAATCAAACAGCATGAACATTCAGTTCTTGGGTTATGGAGAAATGCTTCTGTACTCCATAAACTTTATTTCTGGATGGTCCTGTATCCAACAGATTATCTTGATGAGGTTTCTAATTAGTTTTTGATATATCAATGATCCTGTTGTGATTCCTTCCAACTGGATGAGAGTGGGTGACGGGACGGTAAGAACAGGTCCTTGTAGGAATGATCCAGAATGACCCTGTGTTATTTTGGAATACATCAAAAACCATTTCTCGTTTCATGAAATATGAAGACATCCCACAACTCTAGGGTATCATTTCCAATTATTCATTTAAACTTTCAGACTGTGGATAGAGACAAGTAATCTAGGTGGAGAGGTGTGACTGATTTTAGATGGAGGAGAAGGAGCAGGAGCAAGAGAAGGAGGATGGGAGGAAGGGGAGAAGAGAAGACCACCAACACAAAACTGGAACGGGATTATTTTTAGATTCAGTGCTTTTTCTGAAGGAACAAGTAGAATCAAGAGTCTCGTGGTCTGTTTGAATTGTAAAGTCCCAGAGTACTTCTTTATTTTCTATGATTTTCTCTATTTTGTCCTTCCTTCCTTCCTTCCTTCCTTCCTTCTTGAGCAGGGGGCTGGACTAGAAGATCTCCAAGGTCCCTTCCAGCTCTATTCTATTCTATTCTATTCTATTCTATTCTATTCTATTCTATTCTATTCTATTCTATTCTATTCTACTCTACTCTACTCTACTCTACTCTACTCTACTCTATTCTATTCTATTCTATTCTATTCTATTCTATTCTATTCTATTCTATTCTATTCTATTCTATTATTCTAATTATATCAGAAGGGGCTGAAAGGTAGACCTATTCTCCACACGTTAAATTGGTGAGAGTGAAAGACAAAAGGTTTTAAGTGGTATCTTCATTACTTTGACTTTTCTTTCTGCTTATGGGATCAAAAAAAAATGAATTCCAGCATTATTTTGCAGTTGTAGAATTTTAAAAAAAATGTTGCAGGTGAGGGGTGAAATTCATATCTCAAAAGAGCCATCCAACTGCCTTCCTGTAAAATTCACAATCTCTCACTAGTAAAACTCACTTGAATCTAAGTTAATTTTGAAATTTTATCCAGAAAAGGCTACACAAACGGTAAGGTGATTGGCCTTGTGTGTTTGGTCCCTTCTTCAAATGCTTCTTAAATATTGATTTAATATCCTGATTTTTTTTTAAAGAATGTTGTTTAATGGTTTGTTTCCTACAACTAATATTATCTGGGGAATTCTAAATTGAGTTTTGTTTTGATTTTTGCCCCTTTTGAACCATTAGTCTGGATGTTTATATTGTGATCTCCTTTTAATGGTTTGGACTGTAATCCAGATTTGTTAAAAGTTTGTTCTCTCAAACAAAGAGAAGTCAACCATAACTCTAGTAAGGAAGAGTAGAAACTTTAGTCCCATGAAAAAACAAAAACAAGAAAACTCTTGTTAGCACACTGTAAAATTTTGGTGTTAAGTAGAACTACAAAGAAAAAAAAAAAGCATTTTCAGGCAGTAACGCTCATATTCCGGAATACCCCATCCTAAAATTATAATGAGCTGTTCTGACTTTACACCCCCCCCCCTTTTTTTTTTTTCAATGAGGAGTGGAACAAACAAATCTTGAAATGGAAATTTTGCTATTTACTTGACTTTGCGTCCATCCGCATTCCAAAATCTAATGGCCCATTGATATATATGTGTGTGTAGGTCTTTGGTTGTTTGGGTTTTCTCCCGCGTAAAATTGGAAGTGTCTTGGCAACTTTTCGACGAAGTCACTTCCAATGTTATGTGGGAGAAAACCCGAACAACCAAAGACCTACATACAAATACCCGCGAAAACCTCAGAAAACATATATATATATATATATATGTTATATACATACAAATATCAGAAAACATATATATATATATATATATATATATATATATATATAGGTCTTTGGTTGTTCGGGTTTTCTCCCGCGTAAAATTGGAAGTGTCTTGGCGACGTTTCGACGAAGTCACATTCGTCATCTTCAGGCTGGTGTTTTCAGCTTCTTGCTTTGAGCAGCAATGTGTGGTCTTAGCTGTTTCTTCCTTTTAACTGCCAGTGGGGGTATGAACTGATTGGGTGGGAGCTTGGCTGTGTTCTGATTGGGTGGAGGTGTGTTCTGAATGGTTAGGGGCTTGGCTGTGCTCTGATTGGCTGGGGGAGTGTTCTGTTTGGTTGTGCTCAGGTTAGTCTGAGTTGCAGAGGGGTTTGAGATTTTGGGCTGCCTTCTTATTTTTTGGCTTCGCGTTCGTGGTCGTGCTTCTTCTTCATGGAGGGTGTCAGTTTGCTTCATGTATGGATTGGAGGGGTTTAAAGTGGCTAATGATGCAGCTGTGGTCTGGCTTCTGGTTTGTGGTCGTGCCTCGTCATCGGTGTGGCTTTGGGTTTGTTTTTTGCGTGGATGTGTGGTGGTGACCTCCTGTGTGGTTTTTGTGAGTGTGGGTCTGGTATCATTTTTTGTGTTAGGGAGTCGTTTGTCAATAAGGGCGGGTTTCCAAATGGCTGGTAGGCGGGAGGTATCATCTCGCTTGTTCATGCTGTGTGGGCGGGAGAAAACCCGAACAATCAAAGACCTATATATATATATATATATATATATATATATATATATATATATATATATTAGTTTTTCTCACATCAGAATGCCGAAGATGTTGTTCACTTTTTGACAAACAGAAAATGATGGCATGCTATTTTTCCTACCCCTGAGAAATTTGTGTGGCTGTGGTTTGTATGCTGTCTCTTTGAACAGCATCCCAAAGGTATCAACTAGCAGCCTCTTTGATGATAGATTTGAAGAAGTCAAATAGAATTGGCACTTTTGAACTTTGGCGTAGGGGAAAACTCCGGAGAATACCTTCAGCGGAGAAGAAAATAAACCAGTGGATCATCAAATAAATCAAGCCAGAGTCCTCACTGGTGTTGCAAATGATCAGGCACAAATTATCCGAGTTCAGACACAATATGGGAAGACCTAGCTCTCTGGAGAAGGCCCTAGTTCTGCAAATGGAGGAAGGATAAAAGAAAAAGAAGAAGAACTAGCAGCAAAGATGGATGGACTCAGTTACAAGGATGATGGCTGCAACGTGGGAAGAGCTGAAGGACAGGTTAGAGGTAGACTGTCATGGAGACAATCCATATGGTTGCTAGGAGTCAAAAATGACTTGATAGTAAATAATCAATCCAGCAACCTTGTTAATGATAATTTACAAAGTGTTTCATTACTGACTGATGTTACAAATTAAATATAGTTGCAAAGAGGTCCGGGAAGACTTCAGTACCCACCTTTATAAAGATAACAGAATAACAAAGTTGAAGAACAGAATAGAACAGAACAGAATAGAATAGAATAGAATAGAATAGAATAGAATAGAATAGAATAGAATAGAATAGAATAGAATAGAATAGAATAGAATAGAATAGAATAGAATTGGAGTAGGAAGGGACCTTGGAGGTCTTCTAGTCCAACCTCCTGCTCAGGCAGGAAACCCTATACCAGTGGTGGCGAACCTATGGCATGCGTGCCAGAGGCGGCACTCAGAGCCCTCTCTGTGGGCACACGCACTGTCACCCCAGCCCCGCCTACTCCCATGGCACCTTCCTCACCATCAGCCCTCCAGAGGAGAGTCGCCATGGTAGCTGGGCAGCGGGGGCAAGACTCCGCCCTTGCACCCCATCGCATGCAGATAATGCTTCAGGGTATGGGTGGAGGGCGTGGCCACTATGGCGCTGCTAGGCTGCCTGGGTGATCTGTGGCGGGCCATGGAGGTGATGGGTGGTCCAGTAGGCACGGCGGAGCAGGGACAGGGTGGAGGGTGGTTTTTGGACATTCGGTCTCTAAAAGGTTCACTGTCACTGCCCTATACCATTTCAGACAAATGGTTGTCCAATCTCTTCTTCTAAACTTCCAATGTTGGACCATTCATAGCTTCTGGAGGTAGGTTATTCCACTGATTAATTGTTCTCACTGTCAGTTTCTCCTTAGTTCCAGGTTTCTTCTCTCCTTGATTAGTTTCCATTCGTTGCTTCTTCTCCTGCCTTCAGGTTCTTCGGAGAATAGCTTGACTCCCTCTTTTTGGGGGCAGCCCCTGAGATATTGGAAGACTGCTATCATGTCCCCCCTCGTCCTTCTCTTTGTTAAACTAGACATACCCAATACCAGCAACCGTTCAATTATATTAGGAAGAATTAGTGGTATCATGTTACCCCTAGTCCTTTTCTTCATTAAACTAGACATACCCAATTCCTGCCACCGTGTTTTGTATGTTTTAGCCTCCAGGCCCCTGATCATCTTTGTTGCTCTTCTCTGCGCTCTTTCTAGAGTCTCAACATCTTTTTTACACCATGGTGACCAAAACTGGATGCAGGATTCCAAGTGTGGCCTTACCAAGGCAGAATAAAGTTGTATTAACACTTAAAGTGATCTTGATTCCATTGGTCTGTCTCTGTCTCTGTCTATCTGTCTATCTGTCTGTCTGTCTATCTATCTATTTATCGATCGATCAATCAATCAATCTATCTATCTATCTATCTATCTATCTATCTATCTATCTATCTATCCATCCATCCATCCATCTATCTGTCCCTCCATCCATCCATCCATCCATCCATCCATCCATCCATCCATCCATCTGTCATTTCACACATTTCTCCTCTTTCCTAGGTGACAGGTGTGCGCCCTATTGTGGCATTATTCAATTTCCTGATTTTCAAGCTAAGCGGTTTACACTACCCACTCCTTCATTCTCCCAATTTTCATAAAATAATTTTTAAAACCCATGGTGCATGGAAGCAGTGAGTTTTAAAGCTAGAAACAGCATTATGTCTCCCTCTCATGCCAATTACAGAAACTAACAAAGCTTCGTGGAAATCTGGAAGCTCAAAGCAGGTCAATTGTTATTTTTTTTCCCCTCTGGAATAAGAACCAGGTCATAAAAAAATAAGAGAAAAGAAGGAGGGGGGAGTGTGATGAACTTATATGAGGTTGCAAAAACGAGCTCATTAAGACCTTCCTTTAGGATTGACTCGGGAACCTTATTAAATCTAGATTCAATCCATAGCACCATTGTAGAAAAACAAAGGTGTGTGCTTTATAACAACCGCAGTGACTAGATTTAAAGTCAAACCTATCTGGCCCAGATGTTTCCTAGGCTTCCAGTTCCCCACAGAAACCCTAACTCTTTCTTTAACTATATTTTCCAGTATTGATCATATGTGTGTCTGTCTGTCTGTGTATTCCCTTGTTCTTTCAATTGTCATGCTGGTCAGATCAACTGTCAACATCCACCTGTCAAGAAAGATAGAGGTATTTTTGTTGTTAGTTGCAAAGTCATGTCTGACCCATCGCGACCCCATGGACAATGTTCCTCCAGGCCTTCCTGTCCTCTATCATCTTCTGGAGTCCATTTAAGTTCACGCCTCCTGCTTCAGTGACTCCATCCAGCCACCTCATTCTCTATCGTCCCCTTCTTCTCTTGCCCTCAATCTTTCCCAGCATTAGGCTCTTCTCCAGTGAGTCCTTCCTTCTCATTAGGTGGCCAAAGTACCTGAGTTTCAACTTCAGGATCTGGGCTTCTAAAGAGCAGTCGGGGTTGATCTCTTCTATACACTTATTAATTTCTGTGGGACATACGTCTTAAAAAAACTCAAAACCAAGGTATGCTTAGAATCAGAGATCAGATTATTAAAAAAAAATCTTTCCGGAGAATCTATAGGTTTGACGACTTGGCATCAATGCGTGGAGGTAAGAATTTTGTACTTATCAAGGTACATGCAGTGTTTTCCCCAAAAATAAGACCCAATTGCAAAATAAGCCCTAGCAGGATTTTTCAGGATGCTCGTAATATAAGCCCTACCTCAAAAAAATAAGCCCCAGTTAAGATTGTCAGCCAGACAGATGTGTATTTCCCCAAATATAAGCCCTAATAAAAAAAAATAAGCCCTATTGCGTCTTTTGGAGCAAAAAATAATGCAAGACCCGGTCTTATTTTGGGGGAAACAGGATAATGGTAACAAGGAAATGGATCTTGCTTCAAGGAGATGAGAGTTTTCATTGGATGACCTAGAACATCAACAGGAAATAGGTAAACTAAATATAGAGTAGAATGTTTGTAGGGTTGAACTGTGAGGTCTTTGATGTTAAGAATAGAATAGAGCTGGAAGGGACCTTGGAGGTCTTCTAGTCCAGCCCCCTGCTCAAGCAGGAGAACCTATACCGTCTCTGACAAGTGAATGTCCAGTCTCTTCTTAAAAATCTCCAGTGATGGAGCACCCACAATTTCTGGAGGCAAAGCTGTTCCACTGGTTAATTGTCCTCCCTGTCAGGAAGTTTCTCTTTAATTTCAGGTTGCTTCTCTCTTTGGTCAGTTTCCAAACATTGTTTCTTGTCCTGCCCTCTGGTGCTTTGGACAATAACATGACCCCCTCCTCTTCTTTGTGGCAGCTCCTCAGATACTGGAATACTGCTATCATGTCTCCCCTGTTTCTTCTTTTCTTTAGACTAGCCAAACCCAAGTCCTGCAGCCGTTCTTCGTATGTTTTTGTCTCCAGGCCTTGGATCATCTTAGTTGCTCTCTGAGCTTAACAGATTTCTTGCAGACATTTCATTACCCAACTAGGTAACTTTATCAGGGCTAGTGGGGATGGGGTTTGTTTATATACAGGTGGCTTGGCCTATCAGTGTTAGTGATGATCCCTTGATTAGGCTTTTTTTTTTTTTTTACTATTTGGTTGTCTCTGTTGCCGGTTCCTTGATTGGGGCATAATTTACCACTTGGTTTTAATCTTAGTCTGTCCATGTGTTGTGCAATTAACAAGTTTTCACCAAATCACCTGCGCACAGATGTGTAACTAGAGTTGTTTATTTTTTAATTTATTTTATTTATAGCCCATCTAATTTTTGTAAAAAAAAACAAACAACAACAACTCAAGGTGCCACACGTATCTAATACTCCTTATTATTATTATTTTCCCACAACAATCCTTTGAGGTGAGTTGGGTGGAGAGTGAGTGGCTGAGCTAAAGTCACCCAGCCGGCTTTCATGTCTAAGACAGAACTAGAACTCACAGTCTCCTGGTGATTGGCCAAACCAGCTTTCATGCTTAAGGCGGGACTAAAATTCAGAGTCTCTTGGCGATTGGCCCAAAGTCACCCAGACAGCTTTCATATTTAAGACAGAACTGGAATTAACAGTCTTCCAGTTTCTTGCCTGATATCTTAAACACTAGATTAAACTGGCTCTCATGCTTGAAGTTAATTTGGAGAAGGGGAGAAGAAACATTTATTTGTTTGTTTGTTTGTTTATTCATTCATTCATTCATTTCTATATAAAATTTATTGGTTCCCCCATCTTACCATAGGGTAACTCTGGGTGGCTTACAGTTACATATAACTCTTACATATAGTTAAAATCAGATAAGAAAGAGAAAGAAAGAAAGAAAGAAAGAAGAAAGAAAGAAAGAAAGAAGAAAGAAAGAAAGAAAGAAAGAAAGAAGAAAGAAAAAAGGAAGAAGAAAGAAAGAAGAAAAAAGAAAGAAAGAAGAAAGAAAGAAGAAAAAAGAAAGAAAGAAAGAAATAGAGAGAGAGAGAATTAGAGAGAAAGAAAAAGAGAATGAGGGAGAAAGAGAAAAAAAGAGAACAAGAAAGCAAAAGAGAGAGAGAACGACAGAAAGACAGAAAAAGAGAGAAAAAGAATGAGAGAATAACAAAGGGAGAATGAGAGTGAAAATGAGAGAGGAAGAGAAAGACAAAGAGAAGGAGAGAGAGAGAGAGAGAGATTACATTTGTATTTTAAAAAAGATTTTCTTTTTTTTCAAGAAAATGCAGCATCAGGCTTATTTGCCTTAAATAAAAAATATTGGGAATTTACATTTAAATCTGCATCCAACAGGGAAAATCACACCAAAAAACCTTCCCTGGATGCTTTGAACATTGCAGAAAAAAAGCACTGGCCTTCCCTCCCCCCACTCATCTTTTGATTTTAATCCATTTTAAATATGGTCAGATCAAAATGCTGTCCTAAAAAATAGAGTTAAATTGGTCCACATCTTGCTAAAACCTGCTTGGAGATTCCATCTCAAAAGAGGAACATTGCAACTCCCTCAACAAACCTGTTGTGGCTCTGTCTGCGCGAGCCTATCAATGCCGATGAATTTACATGTGAATAAGAAATAATTATCTGTGAGACCACAGGCTGGGATTTAACCGTCATTTCTTTTTTTTTTTTTCCCCACCAACAATATAGCCTTATCTTTATGGAAATAGTACAAACCATCAAAGAGCTGTTGTTGATGAACTTGCTAATGAGTTTCCAATACTTAACCTTGTACTTTGCTTCCTTATAGAAACAGCATTCCCACACTGATAGTTTGTTTAGAATCATGGCAATCTTCCAAGGCTGGATTTTTTATTTTAATTTTTTTTTTTCATTCGTGGAAGACTGAAAGGGGATCGTGTGTTTGGATCTGTCAAGGAGACATCTGGGAAGTTCTCAGTGGCATTGCTGAAACCCAAAATAAAGAAAGGAGAAAAGAGAAAAAAAAACCTCTGCAGAAGACCAGAAAAACAAAAAAACCAAATGATCACATTTTTGATATGACGCCAGTGTTCCAATATTTGAGGGCCTGCTGCAAAGAAGAAGGTTAACAAGCTATTCTCCAAAGCACCTAAAGGCAGGACAAGAAGCAAAGGATGGAAACTAATCAAGGAGAGAAGCAACCTGGAACTAAGGAGAAACTTCCTGAAAGTGAGAACAATTAACCAGTGGAACAACCTGCCTCCAGAAGCAGTGAATGCTCCAACACTGGAAGTTTTTAAGAAGAGACTGGACAGCCATTTGTCCGAAGTGGTATAGGGTTTCGTGCCTGAGCAGGGGGTTGGACTAGAAGACCTCCAAGGTCCCTTCCAATTCTGTTGTTCTGTTAAGACACCAAGGTCCATTTCTTTGGGTGAATATGTCATTGGTGGACAACAGGTCTATCAAAGAAGATAGAAATAATTCTTAGACTGACATTTTATCTTATTTTGATTTTTTTAAAAAAATTATTTAGTAGACTTTTATCCCACCTTTATTACTTTATAAGTAATTCAAGGTGGTGAACATATCAAATGCTCCTTGATTCTCCTATTTTCCCCATAACAACAACCCTGTGATCTACTATAGGTTAATCTGAAAGAGAGGGATTAGCCCAAAGTCACTCAGCTGCCTTTCATGGCTAAGGCCAGACTAGAACTCTCAGTCTCTTGGTGATTGGCCCAAAGTCACCCAGTTGGTTTTCATGCCTAAGGTGGACTAGAACTCACTGTCTCCTGGTGATTGGCCCAAAGTCACCCAGCTGCCTTTCATGGCTAAGGCGGGACTAGAACTCTCAGTCTCCTGGTGATTGGCCCAAAGTCACCCAGCTGCCTTTCATGGCTAAGGTGGGACTAGAACTCTCAGTCTCCTGGTGATTGGCCCAAAGTCACCCAGCTGCCTTTCATGGCTAAGGTGGGACTAGAACTCCCAGTCTCCTGGTGATTGGCCCAAAGTCACCCAGCTGCCTTTCATGGCTAAGGTGGGACTAGAACTCCCAGTCTCCTGGTGATTGGCCCAAAGTCACCCAGCTGCCTTTCATGGCTAAGGTGGGACTAGGTACTTGTCTCAAAATCAGCCAGCTGACTTTCATGCCTAAGGGAGGACTAGAATTCACAGTCTCCTGGAATTGGCCCCAGATTACCCAACTGGCTTTCATGTCTAAGGTAGGACTAGAACTTATTGTCTCCTGGTTTCTAGGCCAGCATCTTAACCACTACACCAACCTGGCTCTCTCTCTCTTTTTTTTAAATGACAAGGTTGATGGACTCTTGTCTTCCAAATTTTCTCCCTGATTGTTGGGAGATTGGCTGAGAAAAGCATGCTAAGACCAGCACAATCACTCTTACTTTATGTGCAGTGACAGAAAACACTACAACACAAGAGCTTGGTGATGCTCCTCTGAAATTCAGAAGGAAGTGATTTAAGCCAGATTTTTTTCTGTTTCTGTCCCACTGCTTACTACCTAGAGGAGTAGTTATGTGGGCTAAGGAGATCATAATGTTGCTGGTGGGATTCTCCAAGGCCATAGGAGAAATCGATGCTTAGGATTAGTGGAGAAGTGGAGAACAATGCATAGGCAATGACAAGCAAAGCACAAATGTCCATTCTCAACCCTGAAGACAATGGATTTCTACTCACCTGTCATTCAAAGGATCAAAGAAATTTTCAGATCTCTACTTGGCTCAAACTGCCTTTAGGCTAAACCTCCACATCATAAGTGAAGGTCCATGAAAATGACTATCCATCTGAATTCATCTGGGCTCCAGAATGAATGAGCACAATAACAATATATATATATATATATATATATATATATATATATATATATATATATAATATATATATATATATATATATATTACTGTATATCCTTGATCAAAAGTTCCAAAAGTTCCAACTTTCTATTTCTTCCTTTTAACGCTAACAATCTTGATCTCTGAAACCTGCAAATTATATCCTAGAACTCTGATTTTTTTTTCCATTTTCTTTTTCTTTGTTTCTTCTCGCGAAAGCCTTCAAAACTTGAATAATTTTCTTTTGTAAGTCCAATATAGGAAAGTTATCTAGGTCGTTCCTTTTAACTATGATGATATCAGCTGGTTTCATTTGTCTATCCAGGGTAGCATTTTTTTTTCAACTGTGGGAAGTCAGCCCTCCAGAGAAGGAAATATTAAAAGGGCAGAAAAATATATTTCCTCAAAGGGTCTTAAAGAGGCAGGAAAGCATGCCCAGTTTTCTTAATAGAGCCAGGTCTCCCTTCCCCAAGCAGAAATCAGTTCTAAAGAGATACAGATGTAAATCCAGCGAGCTAGGAGATTAAGAAGACAAAAACCTAAAATCTACATACCCCATCCAAACTCTAAGAGTCATCGGTCCCAGCTCCAGGGAAGCAGGAATGACCTTTGGTCATAATAGGATTAACCCATCACCATCAGAATACCAGAAAAGCACACTCAGACTCAGGTCAAAGTTCATGCCACAGGAACAGGAAGCAACTCAAAACCAAAGGCTCCAGAGGGTACAAAAGCCCATTCCCTACATGTGCTTATCCCCCTTTTCTTTCCTTTTTTCCTGCCAGAACCATCTTTCTGTCTGGCTCTTCAATAAACTGCAACCTTCTTTCCAAAGCAGTCACCATGTTGTTTATCCCGAGCTTAGCTGGACCACGATGAAGACTTTTCCTTCAACACAATGCAAAGTTGAACCCTTCTGGGATGGTTACAAAGCAAGGCTGATGAAACAAGATCAGAAATTCAGAATGCTGATTAGTCGCCTGCTTGGTCCATAGAGAAAGTGAACGAAACCTAAGGGAATTCTTGTTTTCATATCACAAATGCTATAGACTCACAATCTTGAAGTTTTTCAATTATGGATTACATTCTGATCGGCCAACTATAAGATATTTTTCCTTTTTTTAGAAGTTATTTTAAGCATAACTTAAAATCCACTTCTTTCATGTCTCAAGATTTTTGGAGAGGAGCAATGATGATGTTACATAGTTGGGAAATGGAAGGTCTGCAAGACAACAACCAAGCTCAGAGAGTACCAAGGACCCCTCAGTTCTCCTCCTCCCCCTCCTCCTCCCCCTCCTCCTCCTCCTCCTCCTCCTCCTCCTCCTTTCCTCCTCCAACACACTCCCTTCTGATGATATTACATCATCATCATCATTAACATCACCATCACCATCATCATCATCACCACCACCACCATCATCATCATCATTATCATCATCATCAAGTTGGAAGGGACTTTGGAGGTCATCTAGTCCAACCCCCTGCTCAGGCAGGAAACCCTATACCATTTCAGACAAATGGCTGTCCAGTATCTTCATAAAAACGTTCAGTGTTGGAGCATTCACCACTTCTGGAGGCAGTTTGTTCCATTGGTTAATTGTTCTGTCAGGAAGTTTCTCTTTAATTCTAGGTTGCTTCTCTTCTTGGTTAGTTTCCATCCACTGCTTCTTGTCCTGCCTTCAGGCGCTTTGGAGAATAACTTGACTTCCTCTTCTTTGGGGCAGCCCCTGAGATATTGGAACACTGCTATCATGTCATCCCTCATCCTTCTCTCCATTAAACTAGACCTACCCAATTCCAGCAACCGTTCCTTATACATTTTAGCTTCCAGTCCCCTGATCATCTTTGTTGCTCTTCTCTGCACTCTTTCTAGAATGTTGGGAAATGAAACATTTGCAAGAAAACAACCAAGCTCAGAAAACACCAAAGACCCTACAGTTCAACCCTGAGAAACAGATTGTTTCTTCTGTTGGAATATTCTTTCTCTGCAATTTTGGGAGCACAAGAGAGTGTTCCCTAGAGGTGAAAATAATATACTTGAAACGTATTAATTCTCGATGTATAATCTCTTTCTTTGTCTAGAACGTGTTTTGCAGTTTAATAATACAATTGCATTAGCATAGAAATAGCCTCATGTCTTCATTAGTTATGCTGATTAATGACAGACTTTTGATACAACAGGGAACGTATCTTATTACTTCTTGGGACCCCTGAAAACAATCACAATATTTCAGAATTTCACCGGAGAGTTTCCATGCAGAAACCAGTTCTTAGGTGGAAGACAAACCTAGAACATCCGATCAAGTTGGGTGATCTTAAGCATCAAAACTATAAACTATGAAATCTAGAAATTCCCTTCAATTTAAAATCAGTGTTAGATCTTAGGTAGTTAAAATCCAACTTGGGGTAAAGGTGGCATTCACACAGCATACTTAACCACACCAGGAAGAAACCTAATAGATTAATTTGCATGTTGTTGTTGTTAATTGCAAAGTCGTGTCCGACCCATCACGACCCCATGGACAATGTTCCTCCAGGTCTTCCTGTCCTCTACCATTTTCTGGAGTCCATTTAAGTTCACACCTACTGCTTCAGTGACTCCATTCAGCCATCTCATTCTCTGTCGTCCCCTTCTTCTATTGCCCTCAATCTTTCCCAGCATTAGGCCCTTTCCCAGCATCAGGCTCTTCTCCAGTGAGTCCTTCCTTCTCATTAGGTGGCCAAAGTATTTGAGTTTCAACTTCAGGATCTGGCCTTCTAAAGAGCAGTCAGGTTTGATCTCTTCTAGGACTGACTGGTTTGATCGCCTTGCAGCCCAAGGGACTCGCAGGAGTCTTCTCCAGCACCATAGTTCAAAGGCCTCAATTCTTTGGCACTCAGCCTTTCTTAAGGTCCAACTTTCACAGCCATACATTGCAACTGGGAAAACCATGGCCTGGACTATACGCACTTTTTTGCATATCATGCCCAATTTGATTAGTATTGACCTTGTTCTTTTAATTATTATTTTTTATTTGTTTTGTGAAGCATATGCTGGGCAAACATGACTCATCTGGTCAGTTTATGACCAAACTCTATTGTGAAAAACCAAAGGATCTGTTGGTTCAGTAATCAGGATGTCAACTTTCCTACCGGAATCTTGAATAAAGGAAGACAGGAAGACACCTTGATTCAATCAGCTCCGGTTTACTTTAAGGTAAAATATTGACTCAACAAGGCTCTGTGCCATACAAAGTTCACGCTGAGAGCAACCACCTCCCAGCATTGGTTAAATACATTTGAGCTAACGGTACCCCATCCTCTACCCCATTAATTAGCAACCCCATCCCCGCCCAACAAACCACAACCCCACCCAGCAATTATCAGACACCCCACCCTCCTATCACCCAACCAGCATCCAGCAGCAATCAAAGTATCAATCTGTTCCTGTCCGTTCTCCTAAACGCGCTCCGGTGTGTCTGGCCGTCAGCTGTTTGGCAGGCCTCCGCCCATCAGCTGTTTGGCGGCTCCAGCGTCTTCTGCACATGCGCGGCTTCCCACAACTTCCTTCCACACAGGCATGGCTTCCTGGGACCTCCGTTTGTGCAGGCACGGCTTCTGGTGATGTAGGGAACCTCCCGTCAGCTATTTGGCGGCCCGAACAATGCCTTGCCGGAGTCTGGATGGTAAGCTGCCTTGGACCCAGTGCTGGACCCGGTGTTAGCTCTTCCTCCACCTCCACGTGCTGGCCTGCCACCTTCCTCCTCTTGAATGTTGAGCCCGGGAGGGCTTGACACAGGGTTCGTGTGTTGTGTTCACACAACCATTTCATGACTTTGGGCCAGTCATTTCTCTCTACCTAAAGGTGCTTTCTCAAGAGGAAACTGGACTTTCTTGTTTTTGAAGGCAATATCAAAGAGGCCATCTAGGTCAAAACTGAACAGCCCTCGCTCAACCGAGGGGGAGGGACACGACATTATCTATCTCCAGTCTACCACACAGTCCTTTCAGCAGTTCCAAGAAGGCTCAATCGCCCGTTTGCACCACTCAGGTGACCCTGAGGACCCAGGTAAATCTCCATGTGGCCTCAATGACTCTCTAAAATGACCAACTGGCTGCAAGGAATATAACTATATCCATTCCCCACCATCCAGTAGAGTTGAAGAAGCTTCTTGGATGAGAAGCAAAATGTCTTCAAAGAAAAGCAAAAAAAGTCCAGTTGCCTCTTAAAAAAGCACCTTTGGGACAACCATGACCTGGATGACTCAGAATCTCCATAGACATTTCTCTCAACCCGAATAGAATAGAATAGAATAGAATAGAATGGAATGGAATGGAATGGAATGGATTGGAATGGAATGGAATAGAATAGAATAGAATAGAATAGAATAGAATAGAATAGAATAGAATAGAATAGAAACTATGGAATGGAATGGAATGGAATGGAATGGAATGGAATAGAATAGAATAGAATAGAATAGAATAGAATAGAATAGAATAGAATAGAATAGAATAGAATAGAAAATATGGAATAGAATAGAATAGAATAGAATAGAATAGAATAGAATAGAATAGAATAGAATAGAATAGAATAGAATAGAATAGAATAATGCAGTACTGCAGACTAACTCACTGCTCACTGCCAGGAGTTTGATCCTGACCGGCTCAAGGTTGACTCAGCCTTCCATGCTTCCGAGGACAGTAAATTGAGGACCCAGATTGTTGGGGGCAAGAGGCTGGCTTTGTAAACTACTTAGAGAGGGCTGTAAAGCACTGTGAAGCAGTATTGAAGTCTCAGTGCTATTGCTTCCTTCCTTCCTTCCTTCCTTCCTTCCTTCCTTCCTTCCTTCCTTCCTTCCTTCCTTCCTTCCTTCCTTCCTTCCTGCCGGCCTGCCTTCCTGCCTTCTTTCCTTCCTTCCCTTCTTTCTTTCCCAGTGGTTAGAATGCAGAATTGCAGGCTAACTCTACCCATACCTAGGAGTTTGATCCTGACCAGCTCAAGGTTGACTCGACCTTCCATCCTTTCAAGGTCGGTAAAACGAGGACCCAGATTGCTGGGGTCAATATGCTGACTCTGTAAACCACTTAGAGAGGCATTTAAAGCACTGTGAAGAAGTCTAAGTGCTATGACGATCACACTATCCATTACTTTCACCCAAATAAAATTAATATAAATGTAGTTTGAATGGCCAAAAGTTGGAAGATCTCATAAGAATGCTGGCATCCCCAGTGAAGAACATTTCACAAAATATTCTTGCAAGATCCTTGGATGTTGTTGTTTTTTTCCCCCGTTAAATCTCCTGAAATTTTGGGGTGAGAAACCAAGATGTCACAAGATTTAAGGCATTATGATGGTGGAGAAGTCACCAAACCTTTTAATGAAAATCATGTCCTCCTATCTTTGCATTCCCAGTTCTGGATATATGATGAAATAAATTATGGGGAGTGCTTTATGGCCCATCACAAATATAAAATAGTTATGGGAAGTATAGAGCTGTCAAAGATGGTGTGACCCCCAGTGTCAGATTGATGGCTCAGAAGCTCAAAAGCTTCAAATGCTGGTGATGCGTCAACAATCACATGTAGGCTCTGTTGAATATGCTTTAGGTCTAGAATATAAACCAGAAGCAAGTTTATTTTTTCTCTGTTAACACTAAGTTGGATGGGAGGTATTGGCCTATATTGCAAAATTACTATTTTGCAACGTAAATGGAAAGTGGACTTTGGGGAACTGGAAGCTAAAACATATGAAGAACAATTACCAGTTGGGTATGTCTATTTTGGTGAAAAGAAGGACTAGAGGTGACATGATAACAATCTTCCAATATCTCAGGGGCTGCCATAAAGAAGAGGGAGTCAAACTATTCTCCAAAGTGCCTGAAGGCAGGAGAAGAAGCAATGGATGGAAACTGATCAAGGAGAGAAACAGCCTAGAACTAAGGAGAAACTTCCTGACAGTTAGAACAATTAACAATGGAACCACCTGCCTCCAGAAGCAGTGAATGCTCCAACACTGGAAGTTTTTAAGAAGAGACTGGACAGCCATTTGTCTGAAATGGTGTAGGGTTTCCTGCCTGAGTAGGGGGTTGGACTAGATGACCTCCAAGGACCCTTCCAACTCTATTATTCTGTTAAGGTGATGGACTATCATAGATGAAATGAGCAAAGTTCCACGGATTTTCAAATGCTTGACTGGTGCACACACACCTGAAATCTATAATTGCAACACACACACACACACATAGTCAATATTCAAATCACAAGAGTTCAATTTTGCTGATGTTGCTAAAAGGGTGTCTGGTCAAATGAAGATGTGCCCCTTATTAACTCGGTGACATTTTTGAAGATCAGACCTTGAATTGCCTGTCGGAAAAAAAAAAAAAGTGCCATTTCTTAATCAGAGAGCACTTGTTAAAACCGGAAGCTAATAATTTGATTTGTGGAGGAGGCCACAAATTTACAAGAATCTCTACGCTCAAGATGCATCCTTTAGGACTTGTGGGATCTTGGTTCAAGGTCAGCCAAACTCTCAGCCACCCCATTGATCAAAGAATGCTGCATTGACATCTTCCCTTCTCAACTTTGAGACTCTGATCCCTCTAGGTTGTTTCCATTCGTGTTACTATTAACATTTGTTTTTGTCAAACAATAGCAAGGAGTGTCTGGGAAAAAAAAATCAATCTTTAATAAGTCTCAGTCATGTTTTCAATTTCCTGTCATCTGCTTTAACGTACATGTGTTCTCTGTCATTCCTCATCACTTTCCAGATCCATCTTGTTATCAGCTTGGTGTAACTTAATGTACAGCTAACTCATTCTTAAAATCACACACTACCTGACCTTAAATCATACACTACCCCGGAGGCTTCTTCTAACAGTCATACTTTCTTGGCTGTGGAGGTGAAAGAGATAACGGAAAAGCAGCAAATGGTGGAAATCAAAACTTGGGGTCTTGGCAAAAACTTGCCAGAAGGGTCTAGTCATCGTAGTGATAATGAGATGATGATGATGATGATGATGATGATGATGATGATGATGATGATAATAATAATAATAATAATAATAATAATAATAAGAAGAAGAAGAAGAAGAAGAAGAAGAAGAAGAAGAAGAAGAAGAAGAAGAAGAAGAAGAAGAAGAAGAAGAAGAAGAAGAAGAAGAAGAAGAAGAAGTTGGAAGGGACCTTGGAGGTCATCTAGTCCAACCCCCTGCTCAGGCAGGAAACCCTATACCATTTCAGACAAATGGCTGTCCAGTCTCTTCTTAAAAACTTCCAGTATTGGAGCATTCACCGCTTCTGGAGGCAGGTTGTTCCACTGGTTGATTGTTCTAACTATCAGGAAGTTTCTCCTTAGTTCTAGGTTGCTTCTCTCCTTGATCAGTTTCCATCCTTTACTTCTCGTCCTGCCTTCAGGCGCTTTGGAGAATAGCCTGACTCCCTCTTGTTTGTGGCAGCCCTTGAGATACTGGAACACTGCTATCATGTCTCCCCTCGTCCTTCTCTTTATTAATCTAGACATACCCAGTCCCAGCAATTGTTCCTTATATGTTTTAGCCTCCAGTTCCCTGATCCTCTTTGTTGCTCTTCTCTGCACTCTTTGTAGAGTCTCAACATGTTTTTTACATCGTGGTGACCCAAATTGGATGCAGTATTCCAAGTGTGGCCTTCCAAGGCATTGTAAAATGGTATTAACCCTTCACGTGATCTTGATTCTATCCCTCTGTTAATGCAGCCCAGCATAGTGTTGGCTTTTTGGGCAGCTGCAGCACACGGCTGGCTCTTATTTAAGTGATTGATGATGGCTGGTTGAACTTGGAAAATCAAAAGTGGTTACACCAACCGCTAACTCAGCAGGGCCTAGCAACAACATCACAGGATCCTACATCAGAAAGACAAGGGTCACAGTTCTGAAGATAGTAAGGTTCACATTCTGGACAGAGAGGACCAATAGTTTTAAAATGGGTCAAGGATCCTAAGA
Source organism: Crotalus tigris (assembly GCF_016545835.1). NCBI lineage: Eukaryota > Metazoa > Chordata > Lepidosauria > Squamata > Viperidae > Crotalus > Crotalus tigris. The sequence goes on along the minus strand of NW_024097552.1, from coordinate 160,446 downwards.
GCCATGGTGGCACAGAGGTTCAAAGGCAACACTGCAGGCTAACTCTGTCCACAGTCAGGAGTTTGATCCTGACCAGCTCAAGTCCAAAGATGTTTTTTTTTTTTTTCAAAAGGCAACTGGACTTTCTTTGTTTTTTTCCTTGAAGATGTTTCATTTCTCATCCAAGAAGCTTCTTCGGTTCTCTACTGAATGGTGCAGAATGGAAAGATTTATATTCCTTTCAGTCATCTGGTTATTGGTACTCTCTCTGAGAGGCATTGAGGCCACCTGGAGGTTTATCAGTGCTCTCAGAGTCACCTGAATTGTGCAAATAACGGTTGCTAGAATTGGGTATGTCTAGTTTAACGAAGAGAAGGACAAGGGGGGACATGATAGCAGTGTTCCAATATCTCAGGGGCTGCCATAAAGAAGAGGGAATTAAGCTATTTTCCAACACACCTGAAGGCAGGACAAGAAGCAACGGGTGGAAACTAATCAAGGAGAGAAGCAACCTAGAACTAAGGAGAAACTTCCTGACAGTGAGAACAATTGATCAGTGGAACAGCCTGCCTCCAGAAGCAGTAAATGCTCCAACACTGGAAGTTTTTAAGAAGAGACTGGACAGCCACTTGTCCAAAATGGTGTAGGGTTTCCTGTCCGAGCAAGGGGTTGGACTAGATGACCTCCAAGGTCCCTTCCAACTTTACTACTATTATTATTATTAAATAGGTGTGGAGCTTTCTTGGAACTGCTGAAAGGACTGTGTCATGAACAGGAGATAGGTGGTGTTGTATCCCTACCCCTCTGGTGAGAGAGCGCTGTTCAGTCTTATGTACTGTAAATGGTCTCTTTCAAACGTCTTCAAGGAAGAAACAGGTTCAAGGAAATACGAAGCCCAGTTATTTTTTTTTTTTTGTAAAAAGTTTTTATTTTCAATTTTACAATACATTACCGTAAATGCCGGCGTACAAGGCGACCCAGTGTATAAGACGACCCCCGTCTTTATAGCCGGGCCGCATTCCTAGAACGTCATCTTATACGCCAGAAACTACCAGTATTTCCGGCGTATAAGACGACTCGGCGTATAAGACGACCCCCGTCTTTGGCGCCGATTTCAGCGCTCGCGGAAGTCGTCTTATACGCAGGCATTTACGGTACATTCTTAAAAATACTTCAGATAAAAAATAAAACAAATTAATACACACCATTTTCGGTATTGCTCACCCATTTCCCCCCAAACCGCATCCACTCTCTAACCAACTTACCTCTTTCCCTCTTCTTTCTCTTCCTCACTCACCCCTTCTCCTCCACCTTCCTACTTACTTCTCACCTTCTTCTATTCTCTCACTCTGGATGCGGTCCAGGGGAAATGCCAGAGCAATTCCTCTCTCCAAATTGAAACCTCAATATTATATACAATAAAACTAGTTCTACTTAGCTGAGCTACTTAAACTTCAACCCATCCTCCCCCCTCCCCCCCACTTCCCAGAGCAAAGTACAGGGTTATGCAAACATATTAAACATAATCTATTTAAGTTTACTAATTATACAATAACCAAAATCATACCAACTCCTTAACTCTCTTCAAACTTTAACATCATAACTTTATAAATAAATTCATTACTCATAAAATAAATGAAACTTTGTAGTTCCATACTTCTTCTGAACATATTCTACCCATCTTCTCCATACATTGAAATATCTAAAGCCCAGTTACTTTTTGAAAAGGCACCGTTGGGGCAACCATGAACTGGAGGACTGAGAATCTCCATAGACCAGTAGTTCTCAACCTTTTTAATGCTGCGACCCCCCCAACCGGTCGTAAGTCGAGGACTACTCAACCGGTCGTAAGTCGAGGACTACTCAACTGGTGCAGCACCGTTTGCAGAATGGGATTTTTGGTGGGCTCAGCAGGGCAGAGACAGCCTGGACAATTCCTATTGGCTTTTGAAAGCCAATAGAATTAGACTCTATTCAAGAGAGTCTATTATATTGGCTTTCAAAAGCCAATAGAATAAAAGGGAGTAGCACAGCTAAGGAAAAGGGGGGAAAAATGGCAGACTGTGTTGTTTGGCGACCCCCGTGAAATGGTCGTTCGATCCCAAATGGTGTCCCGACCCACAGGTTGAGAACCACTGCCATAGACTCTCTCTGGATATCTCCCTTTGCAATTGAACAGAAGTGTGAAATTCCAGGGAGATTACACACCTCTAGAGAAATGATTGAACCGACACACTGGATACCTTGTCACTTAACAATTGACTCGTATAAACATAACGTACCAGATTCCACCTATGGAAAATTCTCTAAAAAAATCTGTTCTCATTTGAAAGACAAACAGACACTGATATGCTCTCACTAAACAAACCATTTTCAATGCAATGGATCCCTATAAAAATTAAAATGTATCTATTCATGCATCCAGACTACAACTGTCAAAACCTAAGAGGACAACTCTTCCATACATTCAAGCAATTTAGAAACAAATAACAAATTCTCATAAGCCTGTGCCATTGTTATAGACTACAAAATTCCTCCAAAGGATCTTAAACATCCCCGGATATCTCATAGTCAAACAAGACAAAATAGGAGACATACACAACATTCCATGTAAGTGAAAACTACTATGTAGGACAAATGAATAGAAGCCTATCTGAATGTGGTCATAAGGTCCATCGGCAGTCAGAAGACAGATTGATAATGCCTTAACTTTAGAATAGAATAGAACTGGAAGGGACCTTGGAGGTCTTCTAGTCTAGCCCCCTGCTTGAGCAGGAGAACTTTTACCATTTCAGACAAGTGATTGTCTGGTCTCTTCTTAAAAATCTCCAGTGATGGAGCGCCCATGATTTCTAGTGGCAAGCTGAGTTAGAAAACCAGTTTAACCATATTTTCATTGGGAGAACTCGATCTAAGAATGCAAAACAATTGCTAGATGTTTGGCATGCTGTAGGACAAGGAGAGGCAGACCCTGGGATCAGAGCAAAGAGAGTAATCAGCTTAGAATCATTATGTTCTCACAAATGGTCCAAGTTCTCTACCTCTTGAATTCCATAGACTTATATCTGGCATCAGTGTAGTGCTGATGGTTAGTTGACCAGATTTTGCCATAAAGCAGATTAACTGAAGCTTAACCATGTGGTCCTGATTCTTCCATGCCTGACACATTCTACTGAATTAGTCATCAATAGACCCACTGAGATAAGCTCAATATATAAACCATAAGAAAGAAAGAAAGAAAGAAAAAAGAAAGGAAAGAAAGAAAGAAAAAAAAGAAAGAAAAGAGAGAGAGAAAGAAAGAGAGAAAGAAAGAAAGAAAGAAAGAAAGAAAGAGGGAGGGAGGGAGAGAGGGAGGGAGAGGGAAGGAGGGAGGGAGAGAGGGAGGACAGGAAAGAAAGAAGGGACAGAGGGAGGGAGGACAAGAAAGAAAGAAAGATGGATGGAAGAAAGGAAGGAAGAAGAAAAGAAAGAAAGAAAGAGGGAGGGAGGGAGAGAGGGAGGGAGGGGAGGGAAGGAGGGAGGGAGAGAGGGAGGACAGGAAAGAAAGAAGGGACAGAGGGAGGGAGGACAAGAAAGAAAGAAAGATGGATGGAAGAAAGGAAGGAAGGAAGAAAAGAAAGAAAGAAAGAAAGAAAGAGGGGGGAGAGGGAGGGAGAGGGAGGAGGGAGGGAGAGAGGGAGGACAGGAAAGAAGAAGGGACAGAGGGAGGGAGGACAAGAAAGAAGAAAGATGGATGGAAGAAGGAGGAGGAAGAAAGAAAGAAAGAAAGAAAGAGGGAGGGAGGGAGAGGGGAGGGAGGGAGAGGGAAGGAGGGAGGGAGAGAGGGAGGACAGGAAAGAAAGAAGGGACAGAGGGAGGGAGGACAAGAAAGAAAGAAAGATGGATGGAAGAAAGGAAGGAAGGAAGAAAAGAAAGAAAGAAAGAAAGAAAGAGGGAGGGAGGGAGAGAGGGAGGGAGGGAGAGGGAAGGAGGGAGGGAGAGAGGGAGGACAGGAAAGAAAGAAGGGACAGAGGGAGGGAGGACAAGAAAGAAAGAAAGATGGATAGAAGAAAGGAAGGAAGGAAGAAAAGAAAGAAAGAAAGAAAGAAAGAGGGAGGGAGGGAGAGAGGGAGGGAGAGGGAAGGAGGGAGGGAGAGAGGGAGGACAGGAAAGAAAGAAGGGACAGAGGGAGGGAGGACAAGAAAGAAAGAAAGATGGATGGAAGAAAGGAAGGAAGAAAGAAAGAAAGAAAGAAAGAAAGAAAGAAAGAAAGAAAGAAAGAAAGAAAGAAAGAAAGAAAGAAAGAAAGAAAGAAAGAAAAGATCAAAGAAAGGAGCAAACAACCTTGAACAGGTCCTCTTTTATCACACACCAATTAACAAATCTAAGATTCTCTGAAGCAGAAGACAAAGGAAGTGACATTTTCAACCTTCCTATATTCTATTTTAGAATTGGAAGAGAAATAGAGATAGATTTAAGAGATTTTTTTTTTTTAATATGAAGGCTCAGCTAATTAAAGGTGAATGTCAACATCCAGAGTACAAATAAAAATCTAGGTTCATTCCGTCTCTGAAAATCTTTCTGGCGCTGGCTTTGGATATGGATAAAGGAGAATTACAGAGAGAAGTAGAAAAAATTTATAGACTCAACTCCTGGATTGCTAAGCAGAAGAATTTGCCCAGAGATGTGGTGATTTACTTTACAAAGAAGTCCCTGCGGAATGAGATTATACAAGCTTTTTACAACAAAAGATTTCAGATTGCCGCCCAAGATGTCATCATTCTAAAGGAAATCCCATCTAAAATTTTAAGAAGTAGGAAAGACTTTGCTTTTTTAACCAATGAGCTTAAAGCTAGATCGATGCCATTCAGATGGGAAATTCCGATGGGTATCGTTTTGAGCCATGCTGGGACACGTTACAGATTGAACACAGTTGACAAAGCTAGAGATTTCTATACTTCGGTCCTGAGTGCAGGCTCAACTTCATCTGGTCGGAAATCTTTGAGTGCTAAGGAACCTGAGCAGCAATCTGAGGCACTAGATTTGGTTTCCGCAGGGATGATAGAAGTGGCAAAGCAACGCCAAACGGAGGCTAAAGAGCAGAGGATGACTCGTGCAGCTTATAAGCGTAAAGAGAAAGAGCAACGTAAAAAAGAGCCCAAAGAGAATTCTCCTGGAAGTGCATCACCGCCGGTGGGAGGAGCAAGACCCAAGAGTTATGCAACACACGCAGCTCTGTCAGAGTTTGATGGTGTCTTCTCCAGGCTGCGTGCCAAGGGAGATGGCAAAGTTTTTGACCTGGAATGTTAATGGATTGAATTCTCCTCAGAAACGGAAAAAAATCTTTTATTATTTGAAGCAACATACCAATGATGTTATTTGTTTACAGGAAACTCATATTCTACTTAAAGATCAGAAATATTTAGTTAATGCTCGTTTGGGATCTCATTTTATATCCTCCTGGGACATATGAGTTGTTATATATGTCAAACAACCTGTCAAACAAAACCTGCCAGCTTGTCTGGTAGAATCAGATCCCCAGGGGAGATATGTGATGATTGAACTTGGTATTTATGGTAAGAAAGTACTTATAGTTGGACTTTATGCTCCAAATCAACAACAGGAACAATTTTATAAACAGTTACACCAAAAAATAACTTTGCTTGATTATAGATCGGTGGTATTAATGGGTGATTGGAATGGTGTCTTAGATACACAAAGGGATAAGAAAGGTTCCTCTCCTTTTCTTAAACAAGCAAGGCTACCTAAAGCCTTTTTTGATATGAAAGAAGACTGGGAATTAAGGGACTATTGGCGGGAACGTAATCAAGAGGAGAGAGACTTTACTTTTTTTTCTGACAGACACCAATCTTTTTCAAGAATTGACTTTTTCTTGATTACCACGGATTTGTATAATAAAGTAAAGAATGTAAAGATTTTTCCTAGATCACTGACGGATCATAGTCCAGTTTGGATGGAGTTGATTCAAGAGAAAGAGGAAAGAAGATCCTGGAGAGTTAATGAAAATTTGTTTAGACAAGAGAAGAATGTTCAAAAACTAAAGGAGTGTTTAAAGGACTATTTTGCTTTGAATATGTATAAGGGGACTTCAATGTCAATGGTATGGGATGCAGGTAAAGCATTTATGCGCGGTGTTTTGATAAAAATGAATAATTTTTATAAGCGAAATCAGACTCAGAAACGTAGAGAACTTGAAGATGAAATTAAACTAAAAGAAAGGGCTTTGATTCTAAATCCTTCTGATGAAAGTACTAAAGAATCTGTAAAGTTATTAAGGTCACAATTTAATATGTTGATAGCAGATCAAGCTGCAACCAATTTATTATTTATGAAACAAAATACATTTTGTAATGCTAATAAGCCGGGGAGATGGTTGGCTTATCAATTAAGAAAGAAACAGAGACTGAGAATAATAGAGAAAATAAATTATAAGGGTAAACTAGTTTCTCAGAAGGAATTAATTAAAAAATCTTTTTTGGATTATTATCAAAACCTATACAAATCTACTAATGTACAACTGTTAGATATAAATAAATATTTAGCTGAGGCAAGTTTTCCTAAACTGACTGAGGATCAGAAATATGAAATTAATGGTTTAATTACTAAGGAGGAAATCGCCTCAGCAATTCAACAATTGAAATTAGGGAAAGCACCGGGTACGGATGGGTTAACAGCTGTTTATTATAAAGCTTTAATGGAGGAGATGATTCAACCATTAAATGATCTTTTTAATGGTATCTTACAGGGTTTAGAGATTCCTCCTTCATGGCGTAGTGCTTTTATATCATTGATTCCAAAGGAGGATCAAGATCTTACTTTACCAAAAAACTATAGGCCTATATCTCTTTTAAACGTGGATTATAAGATATTTGTAAAAATTTTGGTAAATAGGCTTATGAGGGTGGTGCATCATCTTGTGCATAAAGATCAATCAGGGTTTATAACAGGAAGGTATATGAAAAACAATGTTAGACAAATTATTAACTTATTAGAATACTTAGATAAGAACAACCAAGTTCCTGCAGGGCTCATATTTTTAGATGCTGAAAAAGCATTTGACCAACTGAATTGGCATTTTATGCTAAGAGTAATGGAAGAAATGAATTTTGGTGAAAACATATTACAAGCCCTTAAGGTAATATATCAAAAACAAACAGCACAACTTATTGTTAATGGAGGTTTGTCGGAGGTTTTCACAATAGAGAAAGGTACTAGACAGGGGTGTCCTTTATCGCCATTGTTGTTTGTTTTAACATTGGAAATATTATTGATTAAAATTCGAGAGTCTCAGGAAATTAAAGGAATATATGTTAATAAAAAAGAATATAAGTTGAGAGCTTTTGCGGATGACTTGGTTGTTACTTTGTCGCAACCTGATTATTCTGTAGTAAACTTATTACAGTTGATTCACCATTATGGTTTGGTCTCGGGTTTTAAGATTAATGTAAATAAGACTAAAATTTTACCTAAAAATTTGTCGAGTCAGGAGAAGCAGATTTTGGTTAACTCGACGGGTTTTGAGATTGTTAATAAGGTAAAATATTTGGGGGTGATGCTGTCTGTTTCTAATGCAAAACTATTTAAAAATAATTATGAAAGGTTGTGGGTCGGGGTACAGAAAGACTTGAAGAATTGGGAAAAGCTGCAATTATCCCTAATGGGAAGAATTGCAGTGATAAAAATGAATATTCTACCCAAGTTTCTTTTTTTGTTTCAAATGTTACCAATTTTGAAAAATGAGATTAATTTAAATGAGTGGCAGAAGGGTCTCAATAAATTTATTTGGGCAGGGAAAAAACCAAGGGTTAAGTTCAAAATTATGCAAGACTTCCGTGAGAGGGGCGGACTCAAGGTACCAAATTTGAAATTATATTATGATGCGGTGGTTTTAACATTAATTAGTGACTGGGTAAATTTGACAAATTCTGAGATACTTTATCTAGAGGGATGGGATTTACTTTATGGGTGGCATGCCTATTTAATATTTAATAAAAAAATAGATTGGGCTTTTAAATCTCATATTTTAAGAATTTCTTTACTTAGGATTTGGAGAAAATATTATAAAAGTGATTTTAAAGTACCATTATGGGCTATACCTTGGCATGCGATAGAAGGAATAAAAAGAGGGGTTAAAATGGATATGGTGTCTTATAGACAGTTACTTAAATGGGATGGACAAAACTGGCAATTAAAATCACGGGAAGAATTAGCACAAGAAAATTTTACTTATTCTTGGTTCCAATATAGGCAACTACTAGATAGATGGAAGATGGATTGTAAGGTGGGTTTTCTTAGAGAAGATGAAAATCTTATTAAGCAACTGAAGGATCAAAGACAAACCCACATTAAGAGAATTTATGGGGTTTTAGTTGAATTGGACTCAGAAACGGAACTAATTAAAGATTGTATGATTAGATGGGCGCAGAACTTTGGTGAGCCAGTTTCATTGGACACCTGGGAAACTATTTGGGTGAGAAATGTCAAATTTACTCAAGCACAGAATCTAAGGGAGAATTTTTATAAAATGTTTTATAGATGGCACCTTGATCCACAAAAAATGTCTTACATGTACCCTGACGTGCAACCTAAATGTTGGAGATGTGGTTATAAGGAGGCTTCCTATTATCATATTTGGTGGTCATGTAGAGAGATAAAAGCATTTTGGATCAAAATATGGTGGAATATCCAGAGAATTTTTAGAAGGAGGGTAAAATTTACTCCGCAATTATTTTTGTTAGGTATTGTTACAGATTGTGATACAAAGGAGGTTGTATTGATGTTAAACTTGATCACAGCCGCGAGGCTGTTAATTGGACAATATTGGAAGAAGGAATCTTTGCCTACATTGCAGGAATGGTTTTTTAAAGTAGCTTATCTGGCAGAAATGGCAAAGATTTCGGCTTTCTTAAAGCAACAAACGCAAGAGAAGTTTTTTGCTATCTGGGACAAATGGATAAAATTTATACAATTTAGATTGGGTATACAAAAATATTATATAGCTTTTTCATAAGTTTTATTTTTATATATATTATAGATATCTTTTTTATATATATAAATATAAAGTTTTTAATTTAATTTTTATTTTTATTTTTTTTTTTTTTTATTATTATTTCTTAAGCCTATATTCTGCTCTGGGAAGCTCAGGGGGGGGGAAGGGAGGGTTTTTGGGAGGGGTGTGGGGTGGGGGGTTTTTTTTATATGTATTGTTTAATTTTTTTTTCTTTTTTGTATATGTTGTTTTTTGTTCTGTATTGTTCTTGTTTTTTTTGTAAAATTTATAAAAATTTTAATAAAAAAAAAAAAAAAAAAAAACACAAAAAAAAAAAAAAATAAAATAAAAAAAAAAAATCTTACTGTTTATTGAATACACTGAATGGTTATGTCAAAGCAAAACTAACTTTTAAGGAGACAATATTTTTTTTAAAAAAAAAAAATAATAATATGGTGTATCAATAAACAAATGCATATAAACATTCCAATGAATATTTCTAATGAACAAAATACACCCCCCCCCCCAAAAAAAAACCACCCCAGAAAACAAGCTCAGGATCCAAAAAGATCTTGACACACTTGAACAATGGGCCCTATCCAACAACACAAAATTTAATGTGGAAGAAAGCAAGGTGTTACACCTGGGAAGGGAAAAACCAAAGATACAAGTACAGATTAGGTGAAACCTGGCTCAAAAACAGCAACTGTGAGAGGGACCTTGGAGTCCTCACTTAAACATGAGCCAGCCATGTGTAGCAGCAGCCAAAAACACCTAATACAATCCTTGATTCTATAAATGGAGGCATAGAATCAAAATCACGTGAAGTATTAGTACCGCTTTATAAAGCCTTAGTAAGGCCACACCTGGAATACTGCATCCAGTTTTAGTCACCACATTACAAAAAAAAAAAAAAAAAAAAAAAACATTTTGGAAAAAGTGAAAAGAAGAGCAACTAGGATGATTAAAGGTCTGGAGACTAAAAGATATGAAAAAAATTGCAGGAAATGGGTTTGGCCAGTTTAGAAAAAATAAGAACTAGTGGGGATATGATAGCAGTATTCTAGTATTTGAGGGACTGCCACAAAGAAGGGGGGAGGTCAAGCTATTCTCCAAAGCACCTGAAGGCAGGACAAGAAGCAACGGGTGGAAACTAATCAAGGAGAGAAGAAATCTAGAACTGAGGAGAAACTTCCTGACAGTGAGAACAATTAACCAGTGGAACAGCTTACTTTCAGATGTTATGGGTGTTTCATCACTGGAGCTTTTTAAGAAGAGACTGGACAGCCATTTGTCTGAAATGGTATAGGTTGGACTAGAAGATCTCCAAGGTCCCTTCCAGCTGTGTTCAGATTCATTAACATTTAAAAAGGTCTAAAGGGGCATAAACTATCGCTATTAATACCTTCCTGGCAATACTCCTTTTTGTTCCCACCAACTCTGATCCCGTCTCTGCCTCTTGTGAGGATTTATCTTGTGATTTTTCCTGACATAAAATGAGATAATAATTGTGTAAAAGGTTCTCTTTCGCTCAGATCTGTCCAGGCCTTGGACCACCATTTTGTAAAAGAGGAACTTTCCACATTTGGATTTAATATCGATTAGGGACAGAGAAGTCTTGGACAAACTTGAAGGTGAAATCCTGAAAGATTAATTGCTGTTCCCAGGATGTTGAAAGGACAATTCCCTCCCATGCAGATTTTTTTCATTCAATTCATTACCAGTTGTCACTTAGAGATAACGTGAAGAAAATGTTTGTTTCTCTGTGTGCATTTAATTGCCTCCCGCATTAGGATGTGTCTTTCAGATGGAGCCAAATGCCATTTTCATATGCACGACATGTTGAAAATTATTTACCATTGTAGGATACTCACCAATGTTTTTGATTTTCAATATAACTCATTGAACAGGCTCTGGAGATTTGTATCTTGTCAGCCAACTTTTACTAAACAGACATTAGGTTTCAAAGGAGCCTCACATTCCTTTCTCTCTCTCTCTCTCTCTCTCTTGGAAAATATGGAGCTCTCCTTCCAATGTTTACTAATTGAATGAGTTGGGTGTTGAATTCCAAAGACGTTTTCATTTGCCATTGAAGAAAGAAAGAAAGAAAGAGAGAGAGAGAGAGAGAGGGAGGGAAGGAGGGAGGGAGGGAGGGAGGAAGGAAGGAAGGAAGGAAGGAAGGAAGGAAGGAAGGAAGGAAGGAAGAAAGAAAGAAAGAAAGAGGAAGGAAGAAAGGAGAAGGGAGGAAGGAAAATGAAAGAACAAAGAAAAGTGGAAGGGAGAGTGAAAAAGAAGGAAGGAAAGAAGGAAGGAAAGAAGAGGAAGGAAGGAAGGAAGGAAGGAAGAAAGGAAGGAAGGAAGGAAGGAAGGAAGGAAAGAAGGAAAGAAGAGGAAGGAAGGAAGCAGATGGAGGGAGGGAAGAAGGAAGGAAGGAAGGAAAGAAGAGGAAGGAAGGAAAGAAAAGGAAAGAAGAGGAAGAAAGGAAGGAAATGGAGGGAGGTAGGAAGGAAGGAAGGAAGGAAGGAAGGAAGGGGAGAAGGGAGGAAGGAAACTGAAAGAACAAAGAAAAGTGAGAGGGAGGGTGGAAAAGAAGGAAGATAGGAGCATGAAGAGAGAGGAAGGGAGGGAGGGATGGAGGAAAGAAATAAAGAAAGAAAGAAGGAAGGAAGAGGAAAGAAGGAAGGAAGGCAGGAGAAAGAAAGAAAGAAAGAAATATCTCCTACAAAATTTCTTCCATTCACTCTGATTAAAATCCAATGAATTACAGTGAATTACAATCACAATTAAATCTTTCTACAAGGGTTTACCAACAATGAAAGGGACATTATCTGTCAAAGGTCCAGTAAGTAAACCAGATTGGACAGGAGCAAAACTTTTCAGCCAATACAAATACAAAGGAAAAGGAAGGAGGTTACTCAGCCCTTCTTGTTAACCCACAAGTTTATTAGCAAATAGTTTTGTTCTGCTTTTTTTTTTTTTTTTTTTACTCTTTTGGTTATCATCTGATCAATACCCTTTTCTCTGGGTGCCACCTTTTATGACAAGTTTCTCTGAGTGATAGGAAATACATATACACAATAAAAAGGCAATTAAGAATGAAAATAGGAAAAAGGGGCGGCAGATTGAAACATTAATACTCCATCCGGTGTTATTGTAAAATCTTTGCAATTTAGCGACAGCCAAAGTTTATATGTTGGCTCTCCCTCTGCCTCCAATTTTCTATGCATTGTCATGTAGAAATTTTATGATTTCAATAACAGTCATAATGATTTGGCCTTCATTCGCCGAGTAGCAATTGAGAACCTTTCCGTCTCCTGCCTTTCTTTTTAATTTAGAATTTGACAAAATCCTTGCCGGGGGGGGGATCTGGGGGAGGGGGGGAAGGTGAAAAAAAAAGCCACAGGGCCATACATGTAAAAAGAGGTGGGCAAGTTCATGAAGCTGGGAGTACTATCTTAACTTTTTAAACACCTAACCCCACAATCTTCCCAGTCCTTGGGACTCTTGTCCATGACAACAGCATTTGCAAACTTGCTACCTCTAATAGAGTGGCATAAACAAATAGTATAGAAATGATGTGGATGGATGGATGGATGGATGGATGGATGGATGGATGGAAGATATAGAATAATACAGAGAGAGGATTAAGTAGATAAATAGATGATAAATATAGAGTAACAGATGATAGATAGATGATAGATAGATGATAGATAGATAGATAGATAGATAGATAGATAGATAGATAGATGTTTGTAGATATAGATAGAGATATAGAGAGATAGATAGAGATAGAGATAGAGATAGATAGATAGATAGATAGATAGATAGATAGATAGATAGATAGATAGATAGACAGACAGACAGACAGATAGACAGACAGATAGATGGATGGATGGATGGATGGATAGATATAGATAGATAGATAGATAGATAGATAGATAGATAGATAGATGATGGATGGATAGATGGATGGATAGATATAGACAGACAGACAGACAGACAGACAGATGGATGGATGGATGGATAGATATAGATAGATAGATAGATAGATAGATAGATAGATAGATAGATAGATAGATAGATGATGGATGGATAGATGGATGGATAGATATAGATAGACAGACAGACAGACAGACAGACAGATAGATAGATAGATGGATGGATAGATAGTAAGTGGTAAATAGATTGATATTTCCCACAATTTTTAAATAAATGGTCATAAATCAAGGACCCGTTCTATCATGTTTCCCCTCTTCACACCTTTAAGAGGCTGTTTTTAGAAGGATTTTTTTTCTTTTGAAATAAAATAAAACTGAAATTCTGACGAGCAAAGTCAATGGAGAAGCCAATTTCACTCCACAGTCGTGTGACTAATTGAACAGCTGCAGTATTTCAACAACTGTGGCAAGAAAGGTTGTAAATTGGGGCAAAACTCAGTTAACTCAACCGTCTGACTTAATAACTACCTGCATTCTTTCTAGATTAAGTGATAGTGGTTAGTTTATTGGCAGCAACTACTGTACGTAAAATACATCTTCCCGTAGCTTTTCGCCTTTCTGATCCATTGATTGGGGTGGAAGGATGTTTGTCTTAACTTTGAGATCTTTCATCAAAGAGATTTTATTTTAAAACAACAGCTCTTCTCTGTAATCAACAACATTTCAGAAACGCCCCCCCCCAAAAAAAAGAGTGGAGGAAATAAAGACTTTGAAGTCCAATTCCGGAGTTATATTTGTTTTTCTAAGCTATGTTGATTTTTCTGGGATTGGATTTTCATAAGACAGAAATCACCATCCGGTAATTATTTTCACTGAATTCATTTGATTAACAGTAAAAACCTGGGCAGCATGTATATTATCATGAGTCCTCAGTAATTAACCACCTCAATCTTAAAAGTTATAAAGGAACCTTTTTTCCTGGCCCATGAAAGCTAAAAGGTGGGAAAAAAATAAATTATGGGGAACATAAAAATAAGTTATGAGGGATAAAAGGGGGAGGAGGAGGAGGAGGGAAGGAGGAAGGAAGGGGGAGAGAGAGAGAGAGAGAGAGAGAGAGAGAAGGGAGGGAGGGAGGGAGGGAAGAAGGGAAGGAGAAAAGGAAGGAAGAAAGGAAGGAAGAAAGAAAGAAAGAAAGAAAGAAAGAAAGAGAAAGAAGAGAGGGATAAATGGGGAGGAGGAGGGAGGAGGAAGGGAGAGAGAGAGAGAGAGAGAGAAAGAAAGAAAGAAAGAAAGAAAGAAAGAAAGAAAGAAAGAAAGGTGGGCGGGAAGGAGAAGGAAGGAGAAGGAAGGAAGGAAGGAAGGAAGGAAGGAAGGAAGGAAGAAGAGAGGGAGAAAAGGGGGAGGGAGGGAAGAAGAAAGAGAGAGAAAGGAAGAAAGAAAGATAGAAAGAAGGAAAGGAAGAAGTAGGGAAGGAAAGAAAGAAAAAGAAGGAAAGGAAGGAAGGAAGGAAGGAAGGAAGGAAGGAAGGAAGGAAGGAAGGAAGGAAGAAAGAAAGAAAGAAAGAAAGAAAGAAAGGAAGAAAGGAAGAAAGAAAAACACTATTAAGAATCAGGTGGGATATATTTGGAGGAGCAGGAAACACCAAGAATTTCAGATGTACAAAAATTTGAAATGGAATGACAGGAAACGGTTCCACTCTACCCAAAATTAATGATGGAGTTGAATACAAAAAAAAAAAAAAAAAAAACAAAAAAAGAAAACAACAACAACAAATCCGATATTGGTTCAAAGGTTGGAGACCGCTGGTGCTGAACCTCCTTTCAGTGTAGCTTCTACTGGGTGCTTGTGAAATTATGTCTAAATGCTTTTCCAACGCCTTCAGGTGTGCATGATATTCAAACCCGCCCAAACATCACACAACCTGCACCCTTACTCTTCTCCGGCTTTCATTCCCAAACCTTGAATAAACCACCATTTCTCCATTTGAGCCCATTCTTCCTCCTTTTCAAGACCCCGGTCTTTGCCTTGAATTCTTCCCCTGCACTTTTCCTAGCCGGTTCTCAGCAGGAGTCCGCAGCTGCAGCGGCAGCATAAATAATGTATTTTAGATTTCCTTCCTCCTCTCGCCCCCACCCCCTTTACAAATGAGAAAATCAAACTTCAATTCCATATTTGCACTGGAGAAGTAAAAAAAAAAAGAAAGAAAGAAAAAAGAAAGAAAAAAAGAAAGAAATGAAACAAAGGCCAGGTTATGAAGGCTAAACAACTTCAATAAAATAATTATAACGATAATAATTGAACTATTGTTACAAATGAGACCGGCTTTCAAGTTCTGGCTTTGATTTTTATTTTTTATTTTTTTATTTTTGCATTTGTGTGTGTGTGTGTGTGTGTGTGCATTTGTGTTGCCGCCTGCGTGTGCTGTTATGCAGGCAAATTAAATTCTGCATATTATCTGGCCAAAAACGCAAAGTAGTAATAACCCTTCCTGTCTTGGCATTTTCATTCCTGCTCCCTCTCTCTCTCTCTCTCTCTCTCTCTCTCTCTCTCCCTATCACCTCTTTATCATTTATCTGTCTGTCTGTCTGTCTGTCTTTTTGTCTGTCTGTCTATCTGTCTGTCTGTCTACATCTCTCTCTCTCTCTCTCTCTCTCTCTCTCTCTCTCTTTTCCCTTCTTTGTAATGAATTTTCCCTGAGGATATTTGCAAAACTAAGCATTTGTTTATTATTATGGACAATAAAAACAAGCACCAACCGAAGAATGATCCGCGTGCAGTGCCTGTTTGTCTGCGTAAAAGGAATACACATACACACACACATAATCGTCCAAACTACAACAAAGCAATCTCCCCTGGGAAAAATGAATCTGCCAACGTTTTGCCTCTCAACAGGCATTAACACTTCTGAACCTCCTCCATATTTGCAGCTACTATGCCTCCAAACACCAGGGAGCAGAGAGAGAGAAAAAAAACAGGACTTTATTTTTAGTCCAGGTTCCTTCCTTCCAGAATGAAAACCATAGAACACAGAATAATAGGGCTGGAAGGGACCTTGGAAGACTTCTTGCCCAAGCCCTAAGAACACTTATGGAATTAATATACTGTATATTTCAGATATATATAATGTTTTCTGAGGTTTTTGCGGGTGTTTGTATGTAGGTCTTTGGTTGTTCGGGTTTTCTCCCGCGTAAAATTGGAAGTGTCTTGGCGACGTTTCGACGAAGTCCCATTCGTCATCTTCAGGCTGGTGTTTTCGGCTTCGTGCTCCTCGAAGCACGAAGCTGAAAACATCAGCCTGAAGATGAAGAATGGCGCGAAAACCTCAGAAAACACACACACACACACACACACACACACACACACATATATATATCAGCTATACAAGTAAAAATATGACTCTTGGGTATGTTCATGTTAAAATCAATAAATAGTCGATCACCAAGAGAATAAAATTATAAAAATATAAAATTTATTTACTGAACCTAGCTTTCGTCAAGAGTTCTTGACATCATCAGGGTGTAAACGGTAGTCGTTGGGAAAGCTTATATGCAACCGCTAATCATTTGCACTCAGCTCTTGGACCGTGTCACGGGTCCCAGCTGAGCGCGCTGTAATCTGAGTGTGTGTCTTGCATCAGGGTGTAGTTCTTTCTCACTCCTTCTCTGTGCTCCATCGCTCATATCTCCTTCGCTAATTATAGGGTTAGTTCTTTCTCACTCCTTCTCTGTGCTCCATCGCACATATCTCCTTCGCTAATCTTAGGGTTAGCCAACCCTAAGATTAGCGAAGGAGATATGCACGATGGAGCACAGAGAAGGAGTGAGAAAGAACTACACCCTGATGCAAAACACACACTCAGATTATTGTTGCCTCCTCCGTAAATTGCAGGTCCACGCACACCAAATTAAGTGTGTCCACAAAGTCAGCTTTTTGACTCCTCTTAATTATGACAAAAGTGTTGTCAACGTAGCGGGCCCAGAACTTCGGGCAGTACTGGGCCATTGCTACGTGTTCCAACTGCTGAAAGAAAGAAAGAAAGAAAGAAAGAAAGAAAGAAAGAAAGAAAGAAAGAAAGAAAGAAAGAAAGAAAGAAAGAAGGAAGGAGAAATAACAGGGAGGGAGGATGGAAAAAAGGATGGAAGACTCAAAGGAAGGAAAGAATGAAGGGAAGAGAAGGAGAGGAGAGGAAGGAAAGAAGAGGGAGGCAGAATTGATTGATGGATGGATGGAAAGAAGGATTTTGGGCTCATTATGTGAAAACTCAGTTCTCTTGACAAGTCTATAGTTTTGGTGGAAGAGACAGAAATACAAGAGAAGGAAGGAAGGAAGAAAGGAAGGAAGGAAGGAAGGAAGAAGGAAGGAAGGAAGGAAGGAAGGAAAGAAAGATAGATAGATAGAAAGAAAGAAAGAAAAAAAAACTAACTTGAAAACTAAGTCTCAGGAACAAACTCATGATATACTCTAAAAACCCTCTGAGAAGTTTTGATCACATACAGTTTTTTGAGAATCATTCAAAACTTGTGTTATTGTCCCCAACAGATTTCTTACCGCTTAGAAAACCATGTTGTTGGCATGATTTTCAAGGTTCTCAGAAGAGTTCTAAAGTTAAAGATAGACCACTTCTCACCCTAAGAGTACAAAAAGCTTATATTTCACTGCCAATAACTTCAAGTAAAAATAATAATAATAATAATCAAGAACTTGCAACTTAAAAATCTGGACAGGCTGTGCTGCCAGTAATGGGGTTAATATGGTAAAATCTTGTTTTAATGGACTATTTGGGTAGAGAAACAGTCTGTTATTCCCAAAAGTCCATTAAACCCAAAAGTATATTATTTGCAAATGATGTACCTTGATGGAGCTGAGACAATAATATGGATATTGTAAAGCAGTGGTTCTCAACCTTTTTAATGCCGCGACCCCCAACCGGTCGTAAGTCGAGGACTACTCAACCGATCGTAAGTCGAGGACTACTCAACTGGTGCAGCACCGTTTGCAGAATGGGACTTTTGGCGGGCTCAGCAGGGCAGAGACAGCCTGGACAATTCCTATTGGCTTTTGAAAGCCAATAGAATTAGACTCTATTCAAGAGAGTCTATTCTATTGTCTTTCAAAAGCCAATAGAATAAAAGGGAGTAGCACAGCTAAGGAAAAGGGGAAAAAAATGGTGGACTGTGTTGTTTGGCGATCCCGTGAAATGGTCGTTCGACCCAAATGGGGTCACGACCCACAGGTTGAGAACCGCTGTTGTAAAGTAAGATAAAATGAAAGGAAATCACCTCATCCCAATTATTTCAGATAGAGTGGAGCTTTCGCTGATTTTTTGTAAAATAAGTTTCCCTGTTCCAATTGTATCCAGATTCTATGGTGCAATGATCATCTCCATCCTACTTGAGCAGGGGCTTGGACTAGATGACCTCCAAGATACCTTCCAACTTTATTATTATTAGTAGTAGTAGTTCTTGGTCAAGGGAGCCAGCATTGTCCGAAGACATTTTCCATGGTCATGTGGTCAGTGTGGGTATATGCCAAGGTGCACAGAACAATGTTACCTTCCCATCGAAGTGATACCTATTAATCTACTCACATTTGCACGCTTTTCAACTGGGCAGAAGCTGGAGCAAGGAACAGGAGCTCACTGTTCTGTCCCAACCTACCCACGTCCTTGTTACTTCACAAAGACAACCCCTCTTTGAACAATAGACTAGAAAATAAACCCTTTTTATTTGAGTTACAGACCTGATAATTGTCCCACAAAAACAAAAGCAACAGAACACTTTTCCAACAGAGACCTTGTCCAAAAATAAAAACGGAGCATGAGTCAAACAGGAAATAACTCACAAGCAAAATAAACAGACCATGATCTCTCTGAAGTTCTTTGCAAACAGTTGCCTCCAGCAACCAGCCCTGCTCAAACATTCCCTTTTTGTTATGCAGCACTCAAGGTGTGGCTTCTCACTGCTTTTTCCTCTTTCCCTGGAGTCATCCCATTGCCTCCCTCTGTCCTACTCGTGTGACCTGTCTACATTTATGAGTGTCTCTGAGGTCTTCCAGCTGTGCTTCCTCTGAGTCTGACTCAGCTTCCCAGCCCAGCTGGCTCTCAGCTTGATCACGAGTGGACGGACCAGCCTCTTCATTAGTTTGTAAGTCCTGCAGCTCATCAGAGCCTCCCTCCAATTCTGATGGCTCTCCAGGTGCCCCCCCCTCCTCCTCTGATTCTCCAGACTCAACTACCGGGATCAAAGGCTGGCATGGAATCACAACACTCACCCCATTGTATGGTGTTTGGGTCTCGAACCCAGGCTGTCAGTGTTTCACTTGACAACTCAGCATGTTGTTTGTTCATCCAAAGACAACTAAATGGTTGTCTATTAAATCAAAGGTTTATTTGTCCATAAGCAAGGGTCAGTCTCTTAACTCCCAAAGATGCTTTTCCACAAGGCGACTGGACGTTCAGAATAGAATAGAGCTGGAAGAGACCTTGGAGGTCTTCTAGTCCAGCCCCCTGCTCGAGCAGGAGAACCTATACCATCTCAGACAAGTGACTGTCCAGTCTCTTCTTCAAAACCTCCATTGATGGAGCGCCCACAATTTCTGGAGGCAACTTCTGTTCCACTGGCTAATTGTCCTCCCGGTTAGGAAGTTTCTCCTTAATTCCAGGTTGCTTCTTTCTTTGGTCAGTTTCCATCCATTGTTTCTTGTTTTGCCCTCTGATGCTTTGGAGAATAATTTAACCCTCTCTTCTCAAATGCTGTAATACTTCTATCATGTCCCCCTTATTTCTTCTTTTCTTTAGACTAGTCAAACCCAAGTGCTGCAGCCATTCTTCATATCTTTTTTCTTTGAAGATGTTTCGCTTCTCATCCAAGAAGCTTCTTCAGCTCTGACCAGATGGTGGGGAATGGAAGGATTTATACTCCTTGCAGACAGCTGGGTCATTTGCCTTCTTTTAGAGAGTTGTTGAAGCCACTTGGAGGTTTACCTGTGCCCTCGGGATTATCCGAGTAGTGCAAATGTTGTGGATCCTGAGGACCCAGGTTGTAAAATCCTCATAAATGGACAGACTCCCTTACGTTTGTAAGTCAAGGACTCTTTTATACCCCAGTAGCATTCAGGAGACTGATGGCCAGTGAGGCCTTGATCTTCTTTCATTCTTCTCTTTCCACAACATCTTGAAAAGTTGAGTCTCATCTGCACCAATATTAACTGATATCAAGAAGAATTCTAAATGACCCACATTAGTCTGGATCATGCCGGATTTCAGTGGCATATCTGCTCATTGTGCTGCTAATTTTAAAAGATGCTTTGGATGTATTTCAGCATATTTTGGCATGAGCTGTCAAAGGGAGATTATATTCAAAATGAATGCTTTCTTTTGAATGGAAATCTTCAGATGGTTGGGCAAAGTGAGCGGTGGGGAATGTCTCTTTGACAGAAGAAATATATATATATTAAAAAGAGATCTGTCGCCTGTAATTTTCTCTTGCAGGTTTTTTTTTTTTTTTTTTAGTTGCTGTAGAAGTAGCCCAAGACAGCGTAAATCAGATTTAAACCCCATTGCCTCAGTCTGGGGTAGTTAGATAAAAATGCAAACATTGTAAAGAATGGACCCTATTAATTATAATTATTTTCCTTCCCTGATGCACCATCTTTCTCAAACATTGAATGTATGCTAATAAGGTATCCCAGCAAAGAGTTATTTAGCATGGATGAGCTGACATTTTCCTTTTAAAAAAAATATTGCTAAAGAGAAAGACACAGAACATTTATAGAACAAAGAGACTGATTGAGAAGGATACTGCTAAATTTGATTTCTCTATTCTGTCATGCTACAGGGAAGGGTGATCTACTAATTGTGCTACTTGATTGATGGATGGATGGATTGATTATATGTCATCATTTCTGACTCCTGGGGAATACAATAATAGATTTTCAATCAGGAAAGAGCTGGAAGGGATCCTGGAGGTCTTATAGTCCAGTCCCCTGCTCAAACAGGAGACCCTATATCATTTCAGACTGTCCAACCTCTTTTTTAAAAACCTCTAGTGATGGAGAACCTACAACTTCTGAAGGCAAGGAGTTCCACTGGTTAATTGCCCTCGCTGTTAGGAAGTTTCCCCTTAATTCCAGGTTGCTTCTTTCCTTGATTAGTTTCCATCCATTGTTTCTTGTCTTGCCTTCTTTGGTGCTTTTGAAAATAAGTTGACCCCCTCTTCTTTATGGCAGCCCCTCAAATACTGGAATACTGCTAACATGTCACCCCTATTCTTCTTCTTCTTCTTCTTCTTCTTCTTCTTCTTCTTCTTCTTCTTCTTCTTCTTCTTCTTCTTCTTCTTCTTCTTCTTCTTCTTCCTTCTCCTCCTCCTCCTCCTCCTCCTTCTCTTCTTCTTCTTCTTCTTCTTCCTTCTCCTCCTTCTCCTTCTCCTCCTCCTCCTCCTCCTTCTCTTCTTCTTCTTCTTCTTCTTCTTCTCCTCCTTCTCCTCCTCTCCTCCTCCTCCTCCTCCTCCTTCTCTCTCCTCCTCCTCCTCTCTCCTCCTCCTCCGCCTCCTCCTCCTCCTTCTGTTCCACTGGTTATTTGTTAGGAAGTTTCTCCTTAATTCCAGTTGCTTCTCTCTTGATTAGTTTCCATCCATTGTTTCTTGTCTTGTCTTTTTTGGTGCTTTTGAAAATAAGTTGACCCACTTCTTCTTTATGGCAGCCCCTCAAATACTGGAATACTGCTAACATGTCGCCCCTATTCTTCTTCTTCTTCTTCTTCTTCTTCTTCTTCTTTTCTTCTTCTTCTTCTTCTTCTTCTTCTTCTTCTTCTTCTTCTTCTTCTTCTTCTTCTTCTTCTTCTTCTTCTTCTTCTTCTTCTTCTTCTTCTTCTTCTTCTTTTTCTTCTTCTTCTTCTTCTTCTCCTCCTCCTCCTCCTCCTCCTCCTCCTCCTCTTCCTCCTCCTCTTCTCCTCCTCGTCCTCCTCCTCCTCCTCTCCTCCTCCTCCTCCTCCTCCTCCTCCTCCTCCTCCTCCTCCTCCTCCTTCTGTTCCACTGGTTATTTGTTAGGAAGTTTCTCCTTAATTCCAGGTTGCTTCTCTCTTGATTAGTTTCCATCCATTGTTTCTTGTCTTGTCTTTTTTGGTGCTTTTGAAAATAAGTTGACCCACTTCTTCTTTATGGCAGCCCCTCAAATACTGGAATACTGCTAACATGTCGCCCCTATTCTTCTTCTTCTTCTTCTTCTTCTTCTTCTTCTTCTTCTTCTTCTTCTTCTTCTTCTTCTTCTTCTTCTTCTTCTTCTTCTTCTTCTTCTTCTTCTTCTTCTTCTCTTCTTCTTCTTCTCTTCTTCTTCTTCTTTCTTCTTCTTCTCTTCTTCTTCTCTTCTTCTTCTCTTCTCCTCCTGCCTCCTCCTCCTCCTCTTCTCTCCTCCTCCTCCTCCTCCCCTCCTCCTCCTCCTCCTCCTCCTCCTCCTCCTGTTCCACTGGTTATTTGTCCTCACTGTTAGGAAGTTTCTCCTTAATTCCAGGTTGCTTCTCTCCTTGATTAGTTTCCATCCATTGTTTCTTGTCTTGCCTTCTGATGCTTTGGAAAATAAGTCAGTCCCCTCTTCTTTGTGGCAGTCCCTCAAATACTGGAATACTGCTTTAATGTCAACCCTAGTACTCTTTTTCTCTAGATTATCCATACACAGTTTCTGCAACTGTTCTTCATATGTTTTTGTTTCCAAGATTTTAAACCTCTTAGTTGGTCTTCTTTGCACTTCTTTCAAAGTCTCTAACATCTTTGTTGTAATGTGGTGACCAAATCTGGATGTGGATTCCAAGTGTGGCCTTACTAAGGCTTTCTAAAGCGGTACTAATACTTCATGTGATTTTGATTCTATGCCTCTCTTTATACAACCAAGGATTGTATTAGTTGCTGAGGCCAACTTGACAGGGCCAACTTGGTGTCAGGCAACTCGCCACAGAAAAATCACAGCAGAACAAGAGTTACACTCATATCAAAAAAATAAGGAACGGTTACTGGAATTGGGTATGTCTAGTTTAATGAAGAGAAGGATGAGGGGGAACATGATAGCAGTCTTCCAGTATCTCAGGGGCTGCCCCAAAGAAGAGGGAGTCAAGCTATTCTCCAAAGCGCCTGGAAGCAGGACAAGAAGAGGCAATGGATGGAAACTAATCAAGGAGAAAAGCAATCTAGAACTAAGGAGAAATTTCCTGACAGTTAGAACAATTAACCAGTGGAACAACCTGCCTCCAGAAGTTGTGAATGCTCCAACACTGGAGGCTTTTAAGAAGAGACTGGAGAGCCATTTTTCTGAAATGGTATAGGCTTTCCTGCCTGAGCAGGGGGTTGGACTGGATGACCTCCAAGATCCCTTCCAACTTTTTATTATTATTATTATTATTATTATTATTATTATTATTATTATTATTATTATTATTATCATCATCATCATCATCATCATCATCGCACAGTCAGCCAGATGTACAGACTGGATTTAGCATTTTGTCTACCTATCGAGTCCTTACCCAGGACCTGGGATAGGCAGATGTGGATGTTTGATGGTATTACAGATATCGTCGCAGGATGGAAGCAGTTCCTAGTAAGGCCGCCTTTTGCAATTGACTAATAGCGAATTTGTCAATGCCAATGGTGTTCAAGTGGTGCTCCAGTTGTTTTGGGATTGCACCCAAGGAGCCTATGCTATTGGTACTACCCTTGCTTGCTTTTGCCACAGTCTTTCTATTTCTATTTGTAGGTCTTTGTATTTTGTTATCTTCTCCAGTTCTTTCTTGTCTATTCTGCTGTCTCCAGCCACTGCCACGTCCACTATCCAGACTTTTTTGTCTTTCTAATCGACAATTGTTAAGTCCGAGGTGTTATGTTGCAGGTGCTTGTCTGTTGTTGTTGTTGTTGTTGTTGTTGTTGTTATTTTAATTATTATTATTATTAAATAGTGGGATAGAATCATTAAAGAAAGGATGACAAAGGATGGACAAAGTGAAATGGGAATGACAAAAAAATGATTAAATTAAATTAATTATTAATTTAATAAATAATTAAATTGAAGTGTTGAGTTGTCCCTCAGTGAGTTGGCCGTGGCGAAGTTTACCCATTCCACTTTCAAGTCCCCCAATGGTGCAATCATTGTTATTACGAGTCCATCCTAAACACCCACTAGTAAGGCTGCACTTGGAATATTGCATAAAGTTCTGGCCACCATGATACAAAAAAAAAAAAAAAAGATGCTGAAGCCCCAGTAAGTGTCAAGAAAAGAACAACAAAGATTATAAGGGGTCTAACGTTCGATCCAACCGGTCAGTCCTAGAGGAGATCAACCCCGACTGCTCTTTAGAAGGCCAGATCCTGAAGTTGAAACTCAAATACTTTGGCCACCTAATGAGAAGGAAGGACTCACTGGAGAAGAGCCTAATGCTGGGAAAGACTGAGGGCAATAGAAGAAGGGGACGACAGAGAATGAGGTGGCTGGATGGAGTCCCTGAAGCAGTAGGCGGGAGCTTAAATAGACTCCAGAAGATGGTAGAGGACAGGAAGGACTGGAGGAACATTGTCCATGGGGTTGCGATGGGTCGGACACAACTTCGCAACTAACAACAACACAAACTGGAAGGGACCTTGGAGGTCTTTTAGTCCAATTCACTGCTCAAGCAGGAGATCCTACACCATTTCAGATGGGCTAGAGAAGAACTTTGTTGAAGCAAAACACAGTCCTTGTTTTGGTGGCTTCCAAAGCTTTGAGTCTGCACCATAAGAAAGGCTGAGTGACAAAGAATGGAGGCCTTTGAACTATGGTGCTGGAGAAGACTCCTGCGAGTCCCCTGGACTGTAAGGCGATCAAACCGCTCAGTCCTAGAAGAGATCAACCCCGACTGCTCTTTAGAAGGCCAGATCCTGAAGTTGAAACTCAAGTACTTTGGCCACCTAATGAGAAGGAAGGACTCACTGGAGAAGAGCCTAATGCTGGGAAAGATTGAGGGCAATAGAAGAAGGGGATGATGGAGAATGAGGTGGCTGGATGGAGTCACTGAAGCAGTAGGTGTGAGCTTCAATGGATTCCAGAAGATGGTAGAGGACAGGAAGGCCTGGAGGAACATCCATGGGGTTGTGATGGGTCGGACACAACTTTGCAATTAACAACAACAACAAAACATTTAAATCATATGATGGTCAGTTAAGGGAACTCTGTATGTCTAACCTATCAAAGACAAAGACTAAGGGAGAGGATGATAACTATATTTTGGTACTTGATGGGTTCTTAGTGATTTTATTTTAATAAAATGATGTTGCACCTCAATAGTTACATGGCCTTCACATTGAAATTGAGAAAGTTCAACTTCCTAGACACTGAAATTATCTAATCTATCAAAGACAAAGATTAAGGGAGAGGATGACAACTATCTTTTGGTACTTGATGGGTTCTTAGTGATTTTTTAAAAAATAAAACAATGTTGCACCTCAATAATTAGATCGCCCAGACACTGAAATTGAGAAATTTCCTAAGGGTGAAATCAATTAGCTGATGAAATAGCTTGCCTTTAGAAGTTGTGGGTGATCCATTACTGAAGACTTTCAAAAAGAGACTGGGCAAACATTGGTCCAAAATTATGTTGAAGACCTTTGAGGTCCCTTCCAACTTTATTATTCTATATTCTATGGTATTTGAATCTAGATCTTTTTAACATTTGTATTTTATTGTGTTTTACTACTCTAGGTGAAATGTTAATATATATTGCTAGTCCGTGGAGGATATGGCATCAATAAATAACAGAGATGAGGGGGTCAGCTTATTCTCCAAAATAATCACAGGTCAGAACAAAAAGTAATACTGTAGGTGGAAGTTTGTTAAAGAGAGACCTAATCTGGAAGTAAGGAGGAATTTTCTGACAGTGAGAACAATTAATCAGTGGAACAGCTTGTCTCCCAAAGTTGTGGGTGCTCCATCACTGCAGGTTTTCAAGAAAAGATTGGGCCACCATTGGGATGTTCTAAGGCAGGGGTTGGCAACCTTGACTCTTTTATGACTTGTGGACTTCAACTCTCAGAATTCCTGAGCCAGCCTGGCTCAGCTTGGAAACCTCTCCCTTTCCCCTCAGCATGGCTGGCTCAGGAATTCTGGGAGTTGAAGTCCATGAGTCATAAAAGAGCCAAGGTGGCCTACCCCTGTTCTATGGAGTCAGCCTTGAGCAGGGGGCTGGACTAGAGACCGCCAAAATCCCTTCCCTCCCTAGGATTCTGTGACTTTGAGGATAACCTGGATTTTGCATACCAGTTAAAAGATTGCCAGGCCTTACCTTCTTCTAGAATTAATCCACGGGATGGCTTCGCAGTTTGGATGAACAGGTTTGCGTGGGTTGAGTTCACATAACCTATTAAGCAAGGTGAAGAAAGCAGAAGCAAAAATGGGGGGCTCAGTTTGCAACTTATTTATTTATTTTACTTATTTAGAAAACTTGTAAGGCCCCCTACTCACCCATAGTGACTCAAGGCGGCTTACGTAAACAGAAAAACAGCCTATAGGGAAATAAAATAACAAGAGGAAAAATAACAAAATACTATAAGAAACCCCCACCCCATCCCCATCCCAGTGACAGCACACATTCAAACTAGCCATTTGCTGAGCTCTATCCAGCTCTGGGTCCCCCCAGGCCCACTGGCAAAACCTTCCAAAAGAGTATCAGAGCAGGGGCATATCTAATTTCTGCAGGGATGATGTTCCAGAGAGACAGAGCCATCACAAAGAAGGTCCTTCTTTTGGGTCGCGCCTGGTACATCTCCTTAGGGGATGGGACCTACAACATTCCTTGCCTCCCTGCTCAAGTGGGTTGGGTAGATATGAAACATAACCTGGGCCCAAGCCATGAAGGGCTTTAAAGGCGACAACCACCACCTTGAATTGCACCTGGAAGCAAATGGACCACCAATGCAGTTCCTGCAGGACAGGTGTCACATGCGTCCACCAAGGTCTGCCCAAACTTACGCAGGCTGCTACATTTTGTACCAACTGAAGCTTCCAGATGCTCTTCAGGGGCAGCCCCATGCCTTGGTAAGGCCACACTTGGAATACTGCATCCAGTTATGGTCACCATGATGTAAAAAAAGATGTTGAGACTCTAGAAAAAGTGCAGAGAAGAGCAACAAAGATGATCAGGGGACTGGAGGCTAAAAGGTACAAGGAACGGTTGCTGGAATTGGGTATGTCTAGTCTAATGAAGAGAAGGACGAGGGGTGACATGATAGCAATGTTCCAATATCTCAGGGGCTGCCCCAAAGAAGAGGGAGTCAAGGTATTCTCCAAAGCACTTGAAGGCAGGACAAGAAGCAACGGATGGAAACTAACCAAGGAGAGAAGCAACCTAGAAACAAGGAGAAATTTCCTGACAGTGAGAACAATTAATCAGTGGAACAACCTGCCTCTAGAAACTGTGAATGCTCCAACACTGGAAGTTTTTAAAAAGCGATTGGACAGCCATTGGTCTGAAATGGTATAGGTTCTCCTGCCTGAGCAGGGGGTTGGACTAGAAGACCTTCCATCATTATCATCATCATCATCATCGTCGTTGTCGTCGTCGTTGTCGTCATTATTATTAATATTGTTATTATTATTATGGATCATTGCACAGTCAGCCACATGTTCAGACTGGATTTGGCATTTTGTCTACCTATTGAGTCCTTACCCAGGACCTGGGATAGGCAGATGTGGATGTTTATTATTATTGATCATTGCACAATCAGCCAGATGTTCAGACTGGATTTGGCATTTTGGCTACCTATCGAGTTCTTACCCAGGACCTGGGATAGGCAGATGTGGATGTTTGATGGTATTACAGATATCGTCGCAGGATGGAAGCAGTTCCTAATAAGGCCGCCTTTTGCAATTGACTAATAGCTAATTTGTCAATGCCAATGGTGTTCAAGTGGTGCTCCAGTTGTTTTGGGATTGCACCCAAGGAGCCTATGACTATTGGTACTACCCTTGCTTGCTTTTGCCACAGTCTTTCTATTTCTATTTGTAGGTCTTTGTAGTTTGTTATCTTCTCCAGTTCTTTCTCTTCTATTCTGCTGTCTCCAGGCACTGCCACGTCCACTATCCAGACTTTTTGTCTTTCTTATTGACAATTGTTAAGTCTGGGGTGTTATGTTGCAGGTGCTTGTCTGTTTGAATTCTGAAGTCCCAGAGCAGTTTAATTTTATCATTTTCTATGACTTTCTCTATTTTATGATCCCACCAGTTTTTGCTTACAGGCAAATGATATTTTTTGCAGATCTTCCAATGCACCATTGTTGCTACTTTGTCATGCTGCTGCTTGTAGTCAGTCTGTGCCATCTTCTTGCAACAGCTATCTTCTCCAGTTATTATTATTATTATTATTATTACTACTACTATTATTATTATTATTATTATATCTCACCTCAACTGTAAGAAAATGAGCAAGTGGGCTTCTCTCAACCATTCACCCGATTAAGAATGCATGGTAGCTGTACAGAATTGGAGAAAATGTAGATCCATTACAGTTATGAATCAACAATGTTGTACACGTGGACCGGTTGAAATGAATCAGAAAAGAAAGGAGCTCTGTGGGGAATTTATTGCCTCAACTGCCTGTCACCATGGAAAAGTCCTCTCTAGGCATCCATCCTCACTTCTGTCAGAAGGAACTCTGGAAAAGCATTTCATAAATAACTACAATGAAAAAAAAAAGCACGGACCAGTTTTTCGCAGGAGACAGCCACAATTAACTTTTTGGTTGTGTCCTCAGCAGCGGTGTCCTTCCAGGGGATTGTGTGCTTGACCTCCAAACAACCTTAGTAGAACACATGTTCGATTTTGTTTATTTCTTCATTTATCTTTCATCTTTCCAGATTGTTCATCTCATTCAAGGATTTAAGGATTTGTAGACAAGTGTTACATATAGACCTCCATGGGCTCCAAAACCTCACAGCTATGGATCGTTTGGACTTTCTTAAGGTGCCGTTTATCCATTCTAAACATTGTTATTTTAAAAGTTGAACCTTTATTGCATTATCTAAAGCTATCTTATAAATTGCTATTTGCCCATTCTAAGCATGATTGTATAGGTGTTAGATATATGGCCTAGTCTTTGACAATGGCATCAGAATGTCCATTGCTAAGAAAGGGGATTTTTAAGAAAGAGACTGGAGATTTTTAAAAAGAGACTAGACAATCAATCTGAGATGGTGTAGGTTCTCCTGCTTGAGCAGGGGGCTGGAATAGAAGACCTCCAGGGTCCCTTCTATTCTATTCTATTCTATTCTATTCTATTCTATTCTATTCTATTCTATTCTATTCTATTAAGTGAATCATGCCAAAGTATGCCAATGTTTGGCCACAGTTATTAAGTGAATCACAGCAGTTACTGTTGTTAATCAAATCTTCCTTCCCCTGTTGGCTTTGCTTGCTGGAAACTGGCTGAGAAGGTTTGCAAATGATGATCACATAGGTTTCGGGACATTGAAACCAACATACTTTTAATCAGGGGATAATGGGGCTGCTGTAATAGTTGTAAATGTGAGGACCAATTATAACCCCCCTTTCAGCACTATTGTAATTTTCAACAGTCACTAAAGAAATGGTTGTAGGTTGAGAACTGCCTGTATATATATATATATATATATATATATATATATATATATATATATATATATATATATATATATGTAGGTCTTTGGTTGTTCGGGTTTTCTCCCGCGTAAAATTGGAAGTGTCTTGGCGACGTTTTGACGAAGTCCCATTCGTCATCTTCAGGCTGGTGTTTTCAGCTTCGTGCTTTGAGCAGCAATGCTCAAAGCACGAAGCTGAAAGCACCAGCCTGAAGATGACGAATGGGACTTCGTCGAAACGTCGCCAAGACACTTCCAATTTTACGTAGGAGAAAACCCGAACAACCAAAGACCTACATATATATATATATATATATATATATATATATATATATATATATATATATGCATAGGCATGGATATGTATAATGAATGGAGAGAGGGAGGGAGAGAGGGAAGGAGACAGATGGTAGATAGATGATAGATAGATAGATAGATAGATAGATAGATAGATAGATACAGAAAGACAGACAGATAGACAGACAGAAAAAGAAGAAGAAGAAGGAGGAGGAGGAGGAGGAGGAGGAGGAGGAGGAGGAGGAGAAGAAGAAGAAGAAGAAGAAGAAGAAGAAGAAGAAGAAGAAGAAGAAGAAGAAGAAGAAGAAGAAGAAGAAGAAGAAGAAGAAGAAGAAGAAGAAGAAGAAGAAGAAGAAGAAGAAGAAGAAGAAGAAGAAGAAAAGAAGAAGAAGAAGAAGAAGAAGAAGAAGAAGAAGAAGAAGAAGAAGAAGAAGAAGAAAAGAAGAAGAAGAAGAAGAAGAAGAAGAAGAAGAAGAAGAAGAAGAAGAAGAAGAAGAAGAAGAAGAAGAAGAAGAAGAAGAAGAAGAAGAAGAAGAAGAGAAGAAGAAGAAGAAGAAGAAGAAGAAGAAGAAAGAAGAAGAAGAAGAAGAAGAAGAAGAA
Organism: Crotalus tigris; assembly: GCF_016545835.1. Lineage (NCBI taxonomy): Eukaryota > Metazoa > Chordata > Lepidosauria > Squamata > Viperidae > Crotalus > Crotalus tigris. Next base: position 130,021 of record NW_024097552.1, on the reverse strand, counting down.
GAAGAAGAAGAAGAAGAAGAAGAAGAAGAAGAAGAAGAAGAAGAAGAAGAAGAAGAAGAAGAAGAAGAAGAAGAAGAAGAGGAGGAGGAGGAGGACAAAATGTGCCAACATTCCAGAATAAACAATGCAGTAATGGAGAAGCTCTACTCTTCAGTTCCTTTTCTGAAATAAAATGAATCTTAGGAGGAATTGTCTGGTTGTATTTTGGAAACACCTCTCATGATGCTCCATGATTTTAGAAGTACCACATTGCTCACCTCCTGGTGCTAGGAGACACAAGAGATGACAGTTCTTAGATCCATGTTCCCAAAGATGAAAGCTAATAAAGCAGATGACCGGGGAGAAGCTTTTGCTCGGCTGATAACGGCTTCATTTCCACGGCTGCTATTCCTGCAACAACTGCTGTGTGGCATTGCTTCCCTTCAGATGGCTTTGCAGAGCCTTCCTTCTCCTCACAATAAGTAGCCGATCCCTGGAAACACCATCCTGTCCTCCACCTTTCCTGTCGCTGCACCAAACTAATTGTTACGTTGACTATTACAACTCAAAACAGCCATGTTCTCTTGCTGTTTCAAAATTGTTATCTCTCTATTTCTGGAAAGCTACAAGGTGTGAAAAGCACCTTCATAAAAACCATCCCGATGCTTTTTTTTTTGTCATTATTTAAGACAGGAATAGTCTGCCAGGGCAGTTTTATTTTAGAGGCTGCGTCTTTATGAAAAATCTCTTTTGCTTAAAAAGGGACACAGATTGGTTTTTTAACGGAAGGCCCAACATTGTTTCCCAACCCCCTAAAACATATGAAGAACGGTTGCAGGAATTTGGTAGGGCCAGTCAAGAGAAAAGAAGGACTAGGGGTGACAGGATAGCAGTATTCCAGTTTTTGAGGGGCTGCCACAAAGAACAGGGGGTCGACTTATTTTCCAAAGCACCAGAAAGCACAACAAGAAACAATGGATGGAAACTAATCAAGGAGAGAAGCAACCTGGAATTAAGGAGAAACTTCCTAAGAGTGAGGACAAATAACCAGTGGAACAGAAGGAGGAGGAGGAGGAGGAGGAGGAGGAGGAGGAGGAGGAGGAGGAGGAGGAGGAGGAGGAGAAGAAGAAGAAGAAGAAGAAGAAGAAGAAGAAGAAGAAGAAGAAGAAGAAGAAGAAGAAGAAGAAGAAGAAGAAGAAGAAGAAGAAGAAGAAGAAGAAGAAGAAGAAAAATAGGGGCGACATGTTAGCAGTATTCCAGTATTTGAGGGGCTGCCACAAAGAACAAGGGATCGACTTATTTTCCAAAGCACCAGAAAGCACGACAAGAAACAATGGATGGCGACTAATCAAGGAGACAAGCAACCTGGAATTAAGGAGAAACTTCCTAACAGTGAGGACAAATACCCAGTGGAACAGCTTGCCTCCAGAAATTATGGGTGGTGCATTACTGGAGGCTTTTAAGAAGAAATTGGACAACCATTTGTCTGAAATGGAATAGGGTCTCCCGCTTGAGCGGGGGATTGGACTACAAGACAAGAAACAATGGGTGGAAACCAGTGCAGGAGAGAAGCAACCTGGAATTAAGGAGAAACTTCCTAATGGTGAGAACAATCAACCAATGGAACAGCTGGCTTTCAGAGGTTGTGGGTGCTTCATCACTGGAAGTCTTTAAGAAGAGACTGGACAGCCAGTTGTCTGAAATGGTGTAGGGTTTCCTGCCTGAGCAGGGGGTTGGATTAGAACAGTGGTTCTTAACCTTTTTGAATGAATCGCCCCCTTGAGCCAATGAGGAAGTTGTCATCGCCCCCCTCTCAATCACAACATAGGAAATAATTCTTCAATTTATCCAAACACTTTTTTTTTTCTTTAAAATTGTCATCTGGACATATCGATGCCAATAATTTATTTCCAGTCTTTTTCCCATATCTCAACTGTGTGAAAAATTTTGGTGCCACCCGTCACTTTATTCCCAACTTTCCTTTTGAAAGCCACCTTACTTCACTGTACGAAAAGGTCTCAAAAGTGTCCCCAAAACTTCTTGCTCCATCGCCCCCATATTGCCCCCTTTTTGTTCCTTTGCCCCCATGTCACCTCTTTTTGTTCCATCACCCCTCTGAAAAATGAAATTGCCCCCTGGGGGGGGCGATATCGCCCAGTTTAAGAATCACTGGACTAGGAGACCTTCCAGCTCAATCCTGATGGATTCTCTGGGAGTTTATTGCTCATTTTATCAAGTTTATCAAAAGTGCCCTTAGCGGAGCATTTTTGCATTTTAAACTTTAGCATTTGTCTCCGTGGCCCTGCTGTGAAGATAAATATCCCTTCAGCGATAATTACAGCTTCTACGGAAAGATACTAAAGGCTGGGGCTATTTTGTTAGAAAAGTGGAAAGTTTTAATAACAGAAACGTCAAATACAAATGAAACTACTGGTCACCGTCCTATAGAAGTGGTCCCCAACTTGCAACCATTTAGTAACCATTTAGAAGTTACAACAGCGAGGGAAAAAACTGACTTATAACAGGTCCTCATACTTATGACTAACACAGCATCTCACCCGTGGACATTTGATGACAATCCAGGCACTTGGCAACTGGCATGTGTTTTGGGGGGTTACAGCATCTTGGGGACACTTGGGACCTTGAGGGACACTGGATTCACTTAATGACTCTGTGATTCACTTAACAACTGCAGTGGGATGCTTAACAACGATGGCAAAAAAGGTTGTGAAATCAAGCTTGAGTCACTTAGCAGCTTGCTTAATTTAACAATGGAAATCCTGGTTTTCCTTGTGTTCCTATCTCAAGAATTACCTGTACGTTTCATTTGGGAGACAATTCCATTAAACTCAAAGGTGCTTTTTGTAATTCCCCATAGGACAACATTCTTAGGGGCACAACCCATTAACTATGTTAAAATTAAAAGTGCAATTAAACAGTCCCCAAGCAGTCCAAAAAGAAATCAATCAGAATAGTGTTGGAAATGGACCTTGGAGGTCTTCTAGTCCAACCCCCTGTTCAGGGCAGGAAACCCTCTATCATTTCAGACAAATGGTTGTCCAGTCTTTTCTTAAAAACTTCCAGTGTTGGAGCATTCACTGCTTCTGGAGGCAGGCTGTTCCACTGGTTAATTGTTCTCACTGTCAGCAAATTTCTCCTTAGTTCTAGGTTGCTTCTTTCTTTGCTTAGTTTCCATCTGTTGCTTCTTGTCCTGCCTTCAGGCGCTTTGGAGAATAGCTTGACTTCCTCTTCTTTGTGGCAACCCCTGAGATATTGGAACACTGCTATCATGTCATTCCTACTTTTCATTAAATCAGACATATCCATATAGTCAAGGCCATGGTTTTCCCAGTTGCAATGTATGGCTATGAAAGTTGGACCATAAGAAAGGCTGAGCGCCAAAGAATGGAGGCCTTTGCCAGAATGGACATTGTATTATCAAGCATCTGTGTTAACATGGGTGAAAGAGTGGATAACACTCAGAAATAAAAGGTTATTGTATTTAGAGGGAAATGATTTACAATTGGGGTGGCATGCTTTTTATGGTATGGGAAAAACAGAGTTCATAAATACTTTCAAAATCATTTTATAAGAAATGCCTTGTTAACAGTATGGGAAAAAATTAAAACTAAAATATATTCAAAAATTCCAGGGTGGTTATCAACGATGGAGGCATTTATACATTCGAATCTGGTAGACTTTGAAAAACTATGGACATATAAAGACATTTTAGATATTGATGGGAAATTAAAAACTAAACAAGAATTGGAAAATTTAGGAATAAATTTGTCCTGGTGGGCACATTTGCAGATACAAAGTAGATATGAAAAAGATGTAAAAATGTATGGATTTTACAAGGATCAAAATGTGTTTGATAAGATTTTGTTAACCTCGGATGAGAAATTAAGAAAATGTATAATTTTTTGTTAATTTTAGATATGGAAAGTGAACAAGTGAAAGAAACAATGATAAGATGGGCAAAAAATTTTGGTTATGATATAGAATTAGAAAAATGGCAAATGTTATGGGAGAGAAACTATAAATTAACAATGTCAACTTCATACAAAGAAAATATGTATAAAATGTTTTATAGATGGCACCCTCCACCAGCAAGATTAGCAAAAAATGTTTAAAAATATGTCAGATAGATGTTGGAAATGTAAACATAACATAGGCACGTATTATCATATTTGGTGGACATGTGGGAAGGCAAAGGCTTATTGGAAAAATATACATATGTGGTTAGAAAAAAATATTGGGCGAACAAGTGGATTTTAAACCTGAACTTTTTCTACTAGGCATTATGCCTGAAAAAACAAATAAGCAGAAATTATATTTAATTTTACACATCACCACAGCAGCGAGAATAATTTTTGCACAATACTGGAAGAATGAAGGATTGCCATCAGAGGAAGAAATAATCAGGACAATACTGGAATGTGCAGAGATGGACAGATCAACCATGAGGTTGAAAGACAAAGAAGATACGGACTACTATCAAATTTGGAATTTATTTTATTCTTGGTTAGAGAAAAGAATGAAGGATTAGGAATTGAACATGGATTAGCTTAGCAAACTCCAGACAACTTGTTGATTGGAAAAAATAACATATGTTGATGTAAAAAAATAATAATAAAAAAGATTGTTAAAAAAAATCACAACTGTCTGAAAAAAAAAAAAGAATGGAGGCCTTTGAATTATGGTGCTGGAGAAGAACTCCTGCGAGTCCCTTGGACTGCAAGGCATTCAAACCGGTCAGTCCTAGAGGAGATCAACCCCGACCGCTCTTTAGAAGCCCAGATCCTGAAGTTGAAACTCAAATACTTTGGCCACCTAATGAGAAGGAAGGACTCACTGGAGAAGAGCCTAATGCCGGGAAAGATCGAGGGCAATAGAAGAAGGGACAACAGAGAATGGGGTGACTGGATGGAGTCACTGAAGCAGTAGGTGTAAGTTTAAATGATGGAGGACAGGAAGGCCTGGAGGAAAGTTGTCCATGGGGTCGCGATGGGTCAGACACGACTTTGCAACTAACAACAACAAGAAGACATATCCAATTCCAAGGGACCTTGGAGGCTATGTAGTCCACCTTCGAGCATGAGAGTCTATACCATTTCAGACAAGTGGCTGTCCAGTCTTTTCTTAAAAACCTCCAGTGATGAAGCACCTACAACTTCTGAAGGTAAGCCCTTCCATTGGTTAATTGTTCTCACTGTTAGGAAGTTTCTCCGTAGTTCCAGGTTGCTTCTCTCCTCAATTACTTTCTCTCCATTGTAGACCAGCATAATTTTCATTGCCCAAGATAGCTGAACCCTCCTGTGCTCCAGTGATGAAGACAATGAGTGAGGCTGTCTCTACTTTGTGCAGGGTAAGAAAAGCAACTGGTGAATTACTATAGCTTTATCCCAAAAGTTCAAAAGGCAACTGAACTTTCCTTCTTTTTTATTTTCTTGAAGACATTTTGCTTCTCATCCAAGAAGGTTTTTCGCTTCTGACTGAACGGTCCACCATTCTCCTTCCATTCTCCACCATTTAGTCAGAACAGAAAAAGCTTCTTGGATGAGAAGTAAAATGTCTTCAAGGAAAAAATGCAAAGAAAATCCAGTGGCCTTTTGAAAGAAGGCAACTTCTTTTTTATTTTTTATAAACAATTTTTATTGGTTTTCCATTTTATACCAACAGAAGCTTAAGAGCCAGCGTGGAGATATGGTGGTCAATTAGAAAAAAAAACCAATAACATTATAAATATACAATTCACACAATGTTTCTTAAAATGTCCCTCTCTATCTATATAGAATATTATAATTTTTTATAAACAATTTTTATTGGTTTTCCATTTTACACCAACAGAAGCTTAAGAGCCAGCGTGGAGATATGGTGGTCAGTTACAAAAGAAACAATAACATTATAAGTATACAATTCACACAATGTTTCTTAAAATTTCCTTCTCTATCTATGTAGAATATTATAATTAAATAGATTCAAATAAATTCATTCATTAATATATCTAAATATAAGTTTCCTTAATCAATAGGAACTTTCAACCCTCAATATCAATATAATAATCAAATTAGTACAATCCTATAATCAATTCATTCATTAATATATCGCTATATATATAAATTAAATGCTTAAATCAAAACTAACGCTCTCTATCTGTTTAAATTATTATAATCTCATTAATACATTTCTAACACAAATTTTCATTAAATATATCACTGAATATGAATTTCATTAATCAATAAACATTTGCAAAAGCTCCTTATATATCCCAAAGATCCTGTTTTAAACTTTATTAATTTTTCAAATATTTAAATTTAAACTAACTAAGACAACTTCTTTTGGGGCAACCAGGATCTGGATGACTGAGAATCCCTGTAAACATTTACTGTAGCTTTATGCAACTGACCCAGTATTGGCTTCCTAGAAGGAACCATGTCCACAAACCTTACACCTTGGTGAAGTGCACTAATGAACAGGGGCTTTAAATAGCCAATTTAGCTGCCTGTCAAATTCCCGGAAAGGTCACCCATTGAGAATTGTCTTTGATTTGTCAAGCTATTCCTGGATGTGAGTCTAGTGTTCTCTTGAAGGAACATGCTGTCTCTGTCCCAGAATAGCCCAGCTGTCTGGTCACAGTCATAGAGAAGGAACATAGGATCTGCCTCCTGCTCTACCTATCACCTTTCCTCTCCGTGTGTTTCATATATTGAAAATGAAAAGAAGGACTAGGGGTGAGGTTTTTAAGGAGAGATTGGACAACCATTTTTCTGAAAGGGGTGTCATGGTTCCGACAGACGAAACTCTTCAAAAGAACTTCGAGGCATTGTTTACCTTAATGAATCTTTATTTTGAGTAGCATAATATCGGCACTGCATAATCGCCACCAAAAACTGAATTCCACTCCCCTGAGCACATAGTATCAAAGTGCAATTGCCTCCTCGAATTAACAGTCATAAATCACATTCCCCTATTAGCTTGAAGTGCGGGCCTCCTCTCCAGTTCTCCAGCCCACCAATTCCTTATCAGCTCTGGTTACAATAACCTTGTTTCTCACGCTAGGTTTAGTTTTGTTATGTCTAGCTGGACTCTCAATCACATACCCCCCCTCCCAGTATCATCCAACTCTCTTATTATTCTGTTATTCTGTTTGGTTGGATTCTGCTCCACTTATATATAGTAACTGCAAAAACAAACAAACAATGACCTAACTTTACTAAGCCAACAAACTCAAGTTCCATTGCAACTTAGTAAGACCACACCTGGAATACAGCAGCCAATTTTGGTCACCTTATCACAAAAAAAGATGTTGAGAGTTTGGAAAAAAAGTTCAGAGAAGAGCAACTAAGATGCTCAATGGCCTGGAGACTAAAACATACAAAGAACAGCTGCAGGACTTGGGTTTGGCAAGTCTGGAGAAAAGAAGAAATAGGGGAGACATGATAGCAGTGTTCCAGTATTTAAAGGGCTGCCACAAAGAAGAGGAGGTCAAATTATTCTCCAAAGCACCAGAAAGCAGGACAAGAAACAATGGTTGGAAACTGATCAAAGAGAGAAGCAACCTGGAATTAAGAAGAAACTTCCTGACAGTGAGGACAATTAACCAGTGGAACAGCTTACCACCAGAAATCGTGGGCACTCCATCACTGGAGGTTTTTAATGAGAGACTGGACATTCACCTGTCTGAGATGGTGTAGGTTCTCCTGCTTGAGCAGGGGGCTGGACTAGAAGACCTCCAAGGTCCCTTCCAGCTCTATTCTATTCTATTCATATTTTCCAACTTGCACTGTTGAATCTTACAAAGAGACAGCCATGTTTTTTTTTCTTTTTTTTAAAAAAAGATCAGGTTCACTTCTACAATGGTTGAAACCCTGATACCAGTCATTCATCCACTTCTGGTGCCCCATTATTTAAGGATTTTAAAGCAGTTTCAATGTGTCTGAGGAATAGTAGCTTCTGTCATGTCTACATGAGTGACCACAGGCTAATTGTTTCAATTAACCTCTGGATTTCTAAATGATACAGCTTGTGAATTAATCTAGCTTTTCCTTCAAACACACAAAGAAAAATGAAATAAAAATAAAAATAAATATTGTCCTTTGGTACAGGAAGGGTATGGCAGGACTCAGGTACTGAACGAATCACCCCCATGATGCAACATGAAGGCAGGTTGGGAAAAGTTGGTCTTCAAGACAAGTTCATCAATGTTCAGGAGAAGGTCTTGTCCTCAGCCAGATGGACGTGCCTAAAAAAGAACATGATAAGCAATTGTTCAGCAGTTATTTTATTTTGCTTGGCCTTCTTCCAGGATGATGATGATGATGGTGATGGTGATAGTGATGGTGATGGTGATGATGATGATGGGGAAGGAGGAGGAACAGGAAGAAGGAAGAGAAAGAAGAGGAAGAAGAAGGAAGGAAGGTGTTATGGTTCCGACAGATTAAACTCTTCAAAAAACTTTGAGGCATTGTTTACCTTAAAAAAAATTATTTGAGAAGCATAGCATCTGCACTAACACAATCAAAGCCAAAAACTGGATTCCCCTCCCCTGAGCACATAGTATCAAAGCACAATTACCCTCCTCCAATTAACTGTCGTAAATCTCATTCCCTAATTAGTTTGAAATGCAGACTCTCCTTCCAGTTCTCCAGCCCCCAATTCTTATCATCTCTTATTTTATTAACCTTGGTTCTCACACTAGGTCCAGTATTGTTATGTTTAACTAAACTCTTATGTACATTCCTCCCCCCGCAGCATCATCTACTCTAAAAGTAAAACATAAGAAGAAAATGGTTGCATCTCTGTTGTCAAATCAAAAGCATCTGATGTTAGCAGCATTGACCGAAGGAAGGAAGGAAGGAAGGAAGGAAGGAAGGAAGGAAGAGGAGGAGTTAGTAACAATGTTGTTAAGTGAAGCTGGCTCCCCTACTGACTTTGCTTGTCAGAAGGTTGCCAAAGATGATTACATTAGGTGAGACCAGGCTCAAAAACAGTAAGAGGGACCTTGGAATCCTAGTAGACGATCACATGACTATGAGCCAGCCATTTGCAGCAGCAGCCCAAAAAAGCTAATGCAATTCTGGGTTATATAAACAGAAGCATAGACTCAAGATCACATGACGTATTAGTACCGCTTTATAAAACCCTAGTAAGACCACACCTGGAATACTGCAGCCAATTTTAGAATAAGAATATAGACTATAGAATAACAGAGTTGGAAGGGACCTTGGAGGTCTTCTAGTCCAACCCCCTGCTTAAATGGTTGGACTAGAGTTTTTGGTTCACCATACTACAAAAAAGATACTGAGACTTTGGAAAAAGTTCAGAAAAGAGCAACTAAGATGATCCAAGGTCTGGAGACTAAAACATACGAAGAATGGCAGCAGGATTTGGGTGTGGCTAGTCTAAAGAAAAGAAGAAATATGGGAGACGATAGCAGTCTTCCAGTATCTGAGGGGCTGCCACAAAGAAGAGGGGGTCAAATTATTCACCAAAGCAGCAGAGGGAAGGACAAGAAACAATGGTTGGAAACCGATCAAAGAGAGAATTAAGGAGAAACTTGGGAATTAAGGAGAAAATTCCTGACAGTGAGGACAATCAACCAGTAGAATGACTTGCCTTCAGAAGTTATGGGTGCTCCACCAAATGGAGGTTTTTAAGAGGAGACTGGACAGTCACCTGTCTGAGATGGTATAGATTCAGTGCTGTTGTAACTTCCAAAGGTCACTAAACAAACTATTTTAAGTCAAGGATTATGTGTATGTCCAAGCGACTATGAACCAAAAGCGATAATTCATTCTGTAATCCAATGGCATGTTATTAGTGGTTGTGTGTCTGTGTATGAGGGAATGAGAATGTGGTCCCAAGTTGACAGTTTCATTCAAAGAAAAATTCCTATATTCCAAGTAGTATATCTGAAGCTCTCAAAATCTTCTTAATGTCAGGGTTCTGACAGATGAAACTCTTCACAAGAACCTCGAGGCATTGTTTACCTTAAAGAATGTTTTATTCGAGTAGCATAATATCAGCACTTACGTAATCGAAGCCAAAAACTGAATTCCCCTCCCCTGGGCACATAGTAGCAAAGCACAATTCCCTCCTCCAGTTTACTGTCATAAATCACATTCCACAATTAGCGTGAAGCACAGGCTTCCTCTCCAGCTCTCCACCCCACCAATTCTTTATCATCTCTGATTTCAACAAACTTGATTCTCACACTAGGCTCAGTGTTGTTATGTCTAGCTGGACTCTCATTCACATCCCCCCTCCCCAGCATCATTTAACTCTAAAAGCAAAAGGAAGAAAATGGCTACGTTTCCATCTGTTGTCAATGCAAAAACATCCGATGTTAGCAGCGTTGACATCTTCTTCGTGTTAAATCCTCCTATTTTTAAAGCCCATCCTTGTTGGCTTTATGCTCTACGGAAAGGCAAGAGGGTAACAACTGAAGAGGATTGCCAAGGGTCTTGTTGAACCATGCCAATTTTCCTAGAAATAAATGAGTCAAATGATTGAGCTTATCTGTCGGTCAACCCACAAATAGTTGGAGTGCACTGGGGACTTGCTCCAAAGTTGATTCTCATGCTCTCCTTCTCTCTGTTTCTCTCAAAGTTGCTCGGTCTCTAAATCTCTGGCTTTTGTGGCTTGCTCAATAGCTTGTACATCTGGTAAATGCTGTCTTCTGTCACCATGGCAACAGTTAAAATTAAGGTGAGCATGAGAAGAGCTGGGGAGGGCATACTGGCAAAGATGAGAGAATAAACTTCTGGAATTTTTTGTCTTCTCCTGCATCGTTGTTGCTATGGAATCAAAGGACCACAGTGGTAATCAGCAGACCGTGAGACACAGAGGATCTTCACGTGGAGATCTCCAGAAACTGATTTACTATAAAAGACTACACGTTGAAGTAGGATGTCAACAGTCTTGCAAATCCTATATATTCCAGCAGATAAAAGGACAACTTCTTCCACCTAACAAGGTTCCAATATTCCACCTATCAGTGTTCCAATATTTGAGGGGCTCCTATCAAGATAAGATGGTCAAACTATTTTCTAAAGCACCAAACGGCAAGACAAGAAGCCATGGATAGAAACTCACAAAGGAGAAAAGCAATCTAGAACTGTGGAGAAACGTCCTAACGGTGAGAACAATCAACCAATGGAAGAGCTTGCCTCCAGATGTTGTGGGAGCTCCATCACATCAGGAGAAGGAGAAGCTGGAGAAGGACCAGGGCTGGAAAGAAGAGTTAGAGAAGATGTAGAATATCAAGGCCAAAGTTGTCCCAATTGTAGTAGGAGCACTCAGGGCTGTGACTCTGAAGCTGGGAGAGAATAGATTAGAGATGGATAGATAGATAGATAGATAGATAGATAGATAGATAGATAGAAGGAAGGAATGAAGGAAAAGAAAGAAAGAGAAAGAGAGAGAGAGAGAGAGAAAGAAAAAGAAAGGAAGGAAGGAAGGAAGGAAGGAAGGAAAAGAAAGAAAGAAAGAAAAAGAAAGAGAGAGAGAGAAAGAAAAAGAGAAATAAATAAATAAATAAATAAATAAATAAATAAATAAAGAAAGAAAGAAAGAAAGAAAGAAAGAAAGAAAGAAAGAAAGAAAGAAAGAAAATAGGTTAGGAAGGAAGGGAGGTAGAGATAGATGATATAGATTATAGATAAATAGAACAGATAGACATAGACAGATATAGATAGATGATGATAGATATAGATAGAAAGATATAGAAATGTAGATAGAAACATAGAAAGATATAGATTGATGACGACAGGGAGACAAATGCTTTGAGCATTTGCAAGATTTCAGCATTGTCAGTAGTTCCTCAGATTCAGCTGTCAAAGGGGGGGGGGCATAGCTTTCTCCTTCCAGGCATTTTTCCGAAACTTATCACAATTTTCTTACATACTGTGGCATCCTCCAGGGATGTCAATAAAACCATGAAGACGGTTACAGCCAGAGACAGGAGTCCCTCTGTACAGGTGTTGATATCACAGATATGCATATATAAAAGGGGCAGGGCTACTATTAACATCGACATCCTATGCCTTGCTGTGACAAAGTCTTGTACATGACAGTTGTGATGGGAGAAAATTCCACCAACATTTAAAAAAAAAACAATGGGAATTATGTCTTCACTATGAATTATCCTCCAGGTTGAAGTAGAATTAGTCCTTGACTTAGCAACCATTTATTTACGGATTGTTCGAAGTTAAAAGGGCACTGAAAAAAGTAACATGACCAATCAGAATAGGGCTAGAAGGGGCCTTGGAGGTCTTCCAGTCTAAGCCCCAGCTTTAGCAGGAGATCCTATACGATTTCAGACAAGTGACTGTCTAGCCCAGGGGTAGGCAACCTTGGCTCTGTTATGACTCATGGACTTCAACTCCCAGAATTCCTGAATCAGCTGTGCTGAGGGGAAAGGGAGAGGTTTCCATGCTGAGCCATGTTGGCTCAGGAATTCTGGGAGTTGAAGTCCACGAGTCATAAAAGAGCCAAGGTGGCCTACCCCTAGCCTAGGAGGCTCACTGCTTAGAACAGGAGACCTTATACCAGGGGTAGGCAACCTTGGGTCTTTTATGACTCATGGACTTCAACTCCCAGAATTCCTGAGCCAGCCATGCTGAGGGGAAAGGGAGAGGTTTCCAAGCTGAGCCAGGCTGGCTCAGGAATTCTGGGAGTTGAAGTCCACGAGTCATAAAAGAGCCAGGGTGGCCTACCCTTGGTCTAGCCTTTTCTTAAAAACCTCCAGTGATGAAGCACCTACAGCTTCTGAAGGTAAGCTGTCCCACTGGTTAATTATTCCCACTTTTAGGAAATTTCTGCTTAATTCCATATTGCTTCTCTCCTTATGTATTTATTTATTTATGAGACTTATATACCGCTTTAAGTGCAAGCACTCTCTAAGCGGTGTATACCAGTAAGCAATGTATATATATATATATATATATATATATATATATATATATATATATATATATACATATATATATATATATACATTGCCCCCAACAATCTGGGTCCTCATTTTACCTATCCCGGAAGGATAGAAGGCTGAGTCAACCTTGAGCCGGTGAGATTTGAACCACTGACCTGCTGAACACAGTCAGCAAAAGTGGCCTGCAGTACTGCACTCTAACTGCTGCGCCACCTCGGCTCCTTGATTAGTTTCCAAACATTGTTTCTTGTCCCGCCTTCTGTGGTTCGAACCGGCTGAATCCCACCACTGGGTGCACCTTGGAAAGCACTCAAGCATGAACCAAATGGGCTAGCAGTCATAGGCAGCCTAACTGCTACTCTGTTTTGTTTTGTTTTTTTGTTGTTTTTTTTGCATTGTCGTCTCCTGGTTGATCCAAGAGTACCGTACACTAAATAAATAAATAATAGCCTTCTAGCAGTAGTTGAAAAGAAACGTTGCTCATTGTCATTCTCTCCCTTCCAATGCACCAGGTCTATTAGTCCAACTGGTAAACGAAGAATCATTTTGGAACGAGATGGGGGAGAAGTAAATTTAATGATAAATTAGAATAGAATAGAATAGAATAGAGTAGAGTAGAGTAGAGTAGAGTAGAATAGAATAGAATAGAATAGAATAGAACAGAACAGAACAGAACAGAACAGAACAGAATAGAATAGAATAGAATAGCAATAGCAATAGCAATAGCTATAGTAATGGAACTTAGACTTATATACTGCTTCACAGTACTTTACAGCCCTCTCTAAGCAGTTTACAGAGTCAGCATTTTGCCCCCAATAAACTGTGTCTTCTTTTTACCAACTTTGAAGGATGGAAGGATAAGTCAACCTTGAGCCGGTGAGACTCAAACTGCCGAACTGCTGGCAGCTGACAGTCAGCAGAAGTAGCCTGCAGTATGCATTCTAACTACTGAGGCACCACAAGTCATGGAGTGGAATGGGACGGAATAGAACAAAACAGAACAGAACAGAACAGAATAGAATAGAAAATATGAAATGGAATGGAATGGAATTCAGTGGAATGGAATGGAACAGAACAGATCAGAATAGAAAATATGGAATGGAATTAAGCAGAACAGAATGGAATGGAAAGGAACAGAACAGAACGGAACGGAACGGAACAGAACAGAACAGAACAGAACAGAACAGAATAGAATAGAATAGAATAGAATAGAATAGAATAGAATAGAATAGAATAACAGAGTTGAAAGGGACCTTGGAGATCTTCTAGTCCAGTCTCTGCTCAGGAAGGAATACCATTGTCAATGCTGCTAACCTCGGATGTTTTTGCATTGACAACAGATGGAAATGTCACCATCTTTTACCTTTTGCTTTTAGAGTTAGATGATACTGGGAGGGGGGGTATGTGATTGAGAGTCCAGCTAGACATAACAAAACTAAACCTAGCGTGAGAACCAAGGTTATTGTAACCAGAGCTGATAAGGAATTGGTGGGCTGGAGAACTGGAGAGGAGGCCCGCACTTCAAGCTAATAGGGGAATGTGATTTATGACTGTTAATTCGAGGAGGCAATTGCGCTTCCAGTCCAGGTCCTTGCTCAAGCAGGAGACCAGATACCAGATACTGGACAAATGGCTGTCCAGTTTTTTTTTTCTTGAAGACCTCCACTGTTGGAGCACCCACAGCTTCTGGAGGCAAGCCTTTCTATTGATTAATTGTTCTCACTGTCAGGAAATTTCTCCTTATTTCTAGATTGGGTCTCTCCTTGCTTAGTTTCCATTCATTGCAGTAGTATCATGATTCCTGAAATTTATCTCTCACTTTGACTTTATTGAATGGAGGACTGGAAGCAATTTTTCCTAATCAAATCTAGATGGGACTTTTCACCTTTTCACTTGCTATCCTCCCTCCCTCCCTCCCTCCTTCTTTCTTTCTTTCTTTCTTTCTTTCTTTCTTTCTTTCTTTCTTTCTTTCTTTCTTTCTTTCCTTCTTTCCTTCCTTCCTTCCTCCCTCCCTTTCTTCTTTCTTTCTTTTTTCTTTCTTTCTTTTTCCCTCCCTCTGTCTCTGACTCTTTCTTTTTTCTTTCGTGTCCTTCCTTCCTTCTTTTCTGTCCTTCCTTCCTTCCTTCCTTCCTTCCTTCCTTCCTCTTTTTTCCTGTCCTTCCTTGCTTCCTTGCTTCCTTCCTTTCTTCTTTCCTTCCTTCCTTCCTCCCTCCCTCCCTCCTCTCTTTCTTTCTTTTCTTTTCTTTTCTTTCTTTTTTCTTTCTTTTTCCTCTCTCTCTCTCTCTCTCTCTCTCTCTCTCTCTCTCTCTCTCTCTTGTTCTCCCTCCCTTCCCTCCCCCTTTCCCTCCCTTTCTTTCTTCCTCCCTCCGTCCTTCACTTCCTCCCTTCCTTTTGGGTGACGACAGGCATTTGTCCTTAGTAAATGTAATTTTTGAAATGGAAACTGTTCCACAATATTCAGAAAAGAATAGGACTGGAACCTCAGCAAGTCCTTCTTTGTTTGTGAGTTTACGAAGAGTAGATGGTATACATTTCATTAAACCTGAATTTTCCCCATCCTTATTACCAAGGACTATGTTAAAAACTTTCCTCTTTTCAAATTCAGTGAGGACAACTGAACTTTCTGCTTTCAATCTTAGAGCTCATCTCTACTCTGGCCCTGTAGTTACTAGAAAGCATTTGCTTGAAAGATAGGAAAATGAAAGATCGTGAACATGAAACCCTCTCAGATGTTATTGAACTCCCACTTCCAAATCTTCCACATCTCTCCTTAATAGTGAGGGTTACAGCAGTTCAGCAACATCTGCAAAGTCCCAGATTCAAACTGCTGCTTTAGAGGAATATCTGTGTCTCGAATTATAGACGCCGCACCACCTTTCCTCATTACGGTTCATTCACAAGGCTGCAGAGATCGAGTGAAATTTGGGAGACTACCAAGCTGGAAGGTATAAAGATCTGGAAATAATGACCAGGAGATGCCCTCAAATCAGCATTATTTTAAACTTTCCAGAAAGTGGGCACAGCAGCGCCTGCATTTCCTGCGTCGCATGAGAAAAGCACATCTTCCTTCCCCTGTCCTGACCACTTTCTACAGGGGGACGATCGAGAGCATCCTGTCATACGGCATCACAGTCTGGTTTGGAAGCATCCCTGCTTCAGACAGGAAGGCGGTGCAGAGAGTGGTGAGGACAGCAGAAAAGATCATTGGCAGTTCCCTCCCTCCCATCCAGGACATGGCACAGAAGCGTTGCTTGAGCAGGGTCTGCAAGATTATCTGGGACACGACACATCCTCTTCACAACCTGTTTTCCTTGTTCCCTTCTGGGAGGAGGGGGCTTTGTGGTATCCGTAGCAGAACATCCAGATTCAGCCAGAGTTTCATTCCATACAGCATTAACCTTGTGAACTCTCAAGCTTCCTCCTTCCGTTATATACTGAAGATGGACAATATTTAATATTTATTTATTATGTATATGTAGGGGTGTGGATCTATAGATATGTTGTACATAGTATGTTTTAGGTATGTGTCATGTATGTGTTTCACTTTGAGAGTGGGCAACTCAATTTCATTTTTGATGTGTGCCGTTGTGCCCACAGTAAAAAAAAAATGACAATCAGGTTATCTAATATCTAAAGTTGTGCGTGTGAGATCTACCGATCAGCTATTCATTAAAGATCTCATTTCTTTTGAAACTGGGACCCAGGATGCTGTGCAACAAAATGCCAAAGAACAAGTTTGCTCAAGGCGTTTTTGAGAAGGAAGCCTGACTTTGAAATTTTGGACTCCCTACATTCACGCACATAAGCATTTATACATATGTATACTGTGCACAGAGTCACTGAAGCAGTAGGTGTGAATTTAAATGGACTCCAGAAGATGGTAGAGGACAGGAAGACCTGGAGGAACATTGTCCATGGGGTCGCGACAGGTCGGACACGACTTCGCAATTAACAACAACAACAATACTGTGCACAAGGGAGAGCTTCCATTACTTTTGGTCACATTCCTATAAATTTATATAAATATATCAGGAACAATCTCCTTTTATATTTATATTTTAATATTTACAAATTAAGGACCAAAACTCTCCAGTCCTTCCATTTTCAAATGTTAAAATGTGTACATGATGTGCATTATTATTATTTTTTTTTAAAATTCAGATTCAGAAGCATCCATGCCTTATTTTCTGGGCTCCATCTCTTTCTGTTTTTGCAACATTACGGCCACTAAATTCTCAAAGACAATATTATAGCAAATCACCTCAAATGTGCTCCAGGAGGAAGAACCATTTCCTAACCAAAGCGCTTAGGTCTTTGAGGACAAGTTTAATTACTCTAATCTATACAGGATGGAAAACATTGTGCTTAATGGGGTAATCTATTGAAGAGCATGGAATTTTAAGCAGTATAGACTCACATCGCTTCGGAAGAGGCTCTCCCTCCTGGCATAGCAGAGAGACGATAAAATATATTTTAAAAAATTGAGAACGTAAGTGGCATCGGAAGCAAATTTCAGATGTTCATAAATCCATCCAATGAAATCTCGTGTAACCACGTCGAGAGTTTTATGTTGCGCATGGAATAAACTGTTTGCAACTTGACGATCGGCCTCGACGGAGTACCGTGCTTCTTTTATGCACTTTAATTGAAGTGTGTTTGCATAGCAATGGCTGGCATGCCGCCCTCTGATTTTGTGGGCTATAAAGCCACGAGCATCGCTTGCCCTTTGGGTCCACAGATGAAAACCGTAATAGCACCACAGTGTGATTCACAAAGCTTCTGAAAAAGCTGTTGATTTGATATTCATTCACTCTGCATTCCCACCCATTAACAGTTTCTATGTTTTTCTCCAGAAGGTAAATGATTAACCTTGGTGACCCAGCCAAGGTCCAGTTGGGATAATTATATCCTGTCTCCTAAACAGCATCCAGCTGCCTTAAAAAAAAAAAAAATCCATAAACACTTTTTGTATTGTTTCAGCTGGTTTTTAACTGACCAAAGCCATCACTTGCCTTTTGGAACTTCATTCTGGTTTTTCTTCTATTTGTTAATTATATTCATCTCTTTTTATCTTTATATTATGGTTTAGTTACTTAGTTGAATTTATTGGTTACCCAGATACAATGGACTATTTGTGTGTGTGAGTTACACAGCATGTAATCCTTCTATAGGCCAATACAGTGCTAGGCTGCATTAACTGAGGGATAGAATCAAGATTATGTGAAGTGTTAATACCATTTTACAATACCTTGGTAAGGCCAGACTTGGAATCCTGTATCCAGTTTTGGTCACCACGATGTAAAAAAGATGTTGAGACTCTAGAAAGAGTACAGAGAAGAGCAACAAAGATGATCAGAGGACTGAAGGCTAAAACATATAAGGAACAGGTGCTGGAATTGGGTATGTCTAGTTTAATGAAGAGAAGAATGAGGGGTGACATCATAGCAGCCTTCCAATATCTCAGGGGTTGCCACAAAGAAGAGGGAGTCAAGCTATTCTCCAAAGCACTTGAAGGCAGGACAAATAGCAATGGATGGAAACTAATCAAGGAAAGAAGCAACCTAGAACTAAGGAGAAACTTCCTGACAGTGAGAACAATTGATCAGTGGAACACCTTGCCTCGAGAAGTTGTGGGTGCTACATCACTGGAGGTTGATAAGAAGAGACTGGACAGCCATTTGCCTGGAATGGTATAGGGCAGGGGTAGGCAACCTTGGCTCTTTTATGACTCATGGACTTCAACTCCCAGAATTCCTGAGCCAGCCATGCTGAGGGGAAAGGGAGAAGTTTCCAAGTTGAGCCATGCAGGTTCGGGAATTCTGGGAGTTGAAGTCCACGAGTCATAAAAGAGCCAAGGTTGCCTACCCCTGGTATAGGGTTTCCTGCCTGAGCAGGGGTTGGACTAGAAGACCTCCAAGGTCCCTTCCAGCTCTATTCTATTCTATTCTATTCTATTCTATTCTATTCTATTCTATTCTATTCTATTCTATTCTATTCCATTCCATTCTTTTAAGTTGCTCTTCTGCATTTTTGCCAGCCCTGTATGTTCTTTCCCTCCACCCCTCAATTGTGACAATCAGAACTACAGATAGTACTTCAGTTGTGGATGTACAATAGATTATGTTAAGTACATTACGGTGTTGGCAGTTTTATTTTCAGTCCCTTTCCTGATGGCCCCAACATGGAGTTTGCCTTTTTCAAGGCTGCCACATACTAAGTTGACATCTTCATTGCCCTTTCTGTTGCGACCTTCACTGTGAAAGTGGCACTTTCAGAAGAAACAGTTGAAATAGCTTCAAGAAGCAGCTTGGTGTCTTTAATGCATTCAGCTACTGAAAAGACTGAAAGACTTTCAACAAGAAGCGTTCCTCCCTACAAAGACCCGTTTCTTATGCATTCATCAAAATTATTTCTTACTTTTTTTTCCCCTCCTAGCAGGAATCTTAAACTCCCCTTTAAAAATGTAGTTTCATGAGAAAAAGAAAAAAGGAAAGGAAAGAAAAAGAAAGATTCCATGTTTTGTTGTAATGTATCCTACAGTTAGGAAGCTCAGAAATCTTTTAGCTGATCTTGAACTTCTTTCGATCTTTCACTACATAAGCAATTTGAAAATGTTTGCTACCACTCTAACATTTGCATGCAGGATACATCATGGTTATAATGTTAATAAAGTTGGACGGGACCTTGAGGATCTCCTAATCAAGTTGCCTGAAGAAGTAGGCGACTCTATACCAGTGGTGGCGAACCTATGGCACGCGTGCCACTGGCGGCATTCAGAGCCTTTTCTTTGGGCATGCCTGATGCCTGTTGTGATTCCGTGCCAGCCTGTGCTCCCAACAACTGAGTCTGAGGAATCTGAGGAGGAGGTGGAGGAGGCATTTGAAGGGCCATCAGGGGCAGAGGGAGGCTCTGAGGAGTTACAGGACTCACGGTTTGATGCAGAGCCTGGGCCCTCCAGTCATGTTCCTGATGAAGCTCAGCTGTGTGAGGAGAATGAGTCAGACTCGGAGGACTCACACCTGATGGACATGCTAATTGATGCTTGCACACGTCGTCAATTAGCGAGAGTAAATCAGCAGCAGTCAATACAGCAACTCCAGGGTAAAAGGAGAAGGCACTGAGAGGCAACGCCTTGGGACTGCTGAATAAAGGGAGGAGGTGTGGGTGGTGCTGGTTGCTGAAGGCAACCGTTTGCAAAGTACTTCTTTGGATCCTGGTCTGTTCGTCTTGCTTGTGACTACTCTTCTGTTTGCATCGTGTTTCCTGTGGACTATTTCCTTCATTTGGATTGAGTTTTGCTGTTTGTGTTTTGGACTATTTGGCAGGTTTGTCACCCATATTAAAAGGGGTTTGTTTTGTTTTAAAGTCTCCAGCCTATTTTATCAACAGGGGTTTGGTCCTTGTACCTTTAACAAGGACGGCTATAGGCTGAGATAGAACATCACCGCCAGCAGCTTGCACAGGTCCATTAGGCCACCGCCGGCACATGGAGCGGCAGCCCCGCCCAGCACAAAGGAGGCAAAGCAGCCAGCTAGCAAGCTTGAGGTGGTAGAGCACGCCCCCATGCGCTCACTGGCCTCTGTGTGCGGGGGCCGATGGTGTCAGGCAGCAGCTGCCCCTGCCTCGCCTTGCCTTGCCCTGCAGCAATGGCATCCCTGCCTCACCCTGCAAGACAAGCCTCCTGCCCACAGCCCCACCCAACAGAGACCCCCTGGATCTCCCCCAATCCTGCCCAGCTGCCACAGGAATCTGCCCCACAAGCAACATCAAGATCACATGAAGTATTAATACCACTTTACAATGCCTTGGTAAGGCCACACTTGGAATACTGCATCCAGTTTTGGTCACCACGATGTAAGCAAGATTTTGAGACTCTAGAAAGAGTGAAGAGAAGAGCAACAAAGATGATCAGAGGACATATAAGGAATGGCTGCTGGAATTGGATATGTCTAATTTAACAAAGAGAAGGACGAGGGGGGACATCATAGCAGTGTTCCAGTATCTCAGGGGCTACCACAAAGAAGAGGGAGTCAAGCTATTCTCCGGGGTGCCTGAAGGCAGGACAAGAAGCAACGGATGAAAACTAATCAAGGAGAGAAACAACCTAGAACTAAGGAGAAACTTCCTGACAGTTAGAACAATTAACCAGTGGAACAACCTGCCTCCAGAAGCAGTGAATGCTCCAAAACTAGAAGTTTTTAAGAAGAAACTGGACAGCCATTTGTCCGAAATGGTATAAGGTTACCTGCCTGAGCATGGGATTGGACTTAATGACCTCCAAGGTCCCTTCCAACTTTATTATTATTATTATTATTGTTATTGTTATTGCCACGCCCACCCTGGCCATACCCACTCAGTCTGCCATGACCACCACAGCCATGCCCACCCAGTGGGCCACGCCCTCCCCCCCGAGGGCACCACAATGCTGATGCGGCCCTGGCACTTTGCGATAAATAAGTGGGGTTTTGGGTTGCAGTTTGTGCACTCGGTCTCTAAAAGGTTCGCCATCACTGCTCTATACTATTGTGGACAAGTGGCTGTCCAGTCTCTTCTTAAAAACCTACAGCAAGGGAGCACTCACAACTTCTGGAGGCAGGTTGTTCCACTGATTAATTGTTCTAATTTTCAGGAAATTTCTCCTCCTTTCTAGGTTGCTTATGTTCATTGCTGCTTCCCCTTGCCTTCAGGTGCTTTGGAGAATAGGTTGATCCAGGTCTTCTCTATGACAGCCCCTCAAATATTGGAGCACTGCCATCATGTCACTCCTAGTCCTTCTTTTCATTAAACTGTTCTGTCCCAGCCTACGTGAGTAAGGTTAAGCTCACAAGGAGAAGCCCCTCCTCCAACAAGCAGGCTGGAACCACAGGAAAAGAGCAAACCCCTTTTATTATTCACAGACTTGAGTCAGTGTCCAAGGCAAACAAACACAGTTCACAGAAACTCGATCCTCAATACGAACGGCTGCCTTCAGCAGCCAGCACCTCCCATACCTTCCCTTTTATTATGCAGCCAAGGCGTGGCTTCCTAATGCCTTCTCCTTTGCCTTTGGAGCCACCCCATTGCATTCCTCTGTCCTACTCGCTTCTCTTGCTTGTGCTTTCATGCATCCTGGATTTGTCCCAGCTGTTCTTCATCACTGTCCAACTCAGATTCCCAGCACAGCTGTGTCTCAGCCTGAGCGCGAGTGGAGGGGCCAGGCTCCTCGTAAGTCTTGGAGCTCCTCAGAGCCTTCCTCTGACTCTGATTTCACTCCAGGCCCCTCCACCTCGTCTGATTCCTCATACTCAGCTGCCGGGTCCACTGGCTGGCGAGGAATCACAACACAAACAAGACATACCGAATTTCTGCATAATATAGAATATATAACATGAAATCATAGGATTGGAAGGGACACGGGAGGTCTTCAACTCCATCTCCCTGCTCAAAGCAGCCAACCTTATACTGTCCCAATCAAATGGCTGTCCAGTTTATTTCTGAAAACATCTAATGATGGAGCACTGAGAAGTCAAGCTATTCCATTGATGAATTGTTTCGCACTGTGAGAAAATTTCTCCTCACTTCTAGGTTGGCTCTCTCTTTAATAAGCTTCCACACATTGCTTCTTGTCCTGCCCTATAGTGCTTTAGAGCAGCGGTTTTCAACCTTTTTAATGCTGTGACCCCCCCCAACCGTTCGTAAGTCGAGGACTACCCAACCATTTGTAAGTCGAGGAGTACCCAACCGGTCATAAGTTGAGGACTTTCCCTGCCCGGGAGCGCCGCACATGCGTGGTGCCGCCCCCTGCGCCAGCTGAGGCGTAGCTGGTAAGGGGCCAGCTGGCCCAGCCCAAGGGAGGTAAGGCACCTGTCGGGCCCCACACGCACCAGCAACCATCCCTGCGCCCGCCGGCCTCCCACCTCCCACCCCTGGCCCTCTTTTACTTACATTTTTAGTAATTGCTCATCAGGGAGGGGTGGAAACTTCCAGAAAGCTTGCCTTCGCTGCAGACAACTTGCAGCACCGTTTGCAGAATGGGACTTTTGGCGGGCTCAGCAGGGCAGAGACAGCCTGGACAATTCCTATTGGCTTTGGAAAGCCAATAGAATTAGACTCTATTCAAGAGAGTCTATTCTATTGGCTTTCAAAAGCCAATAGAATAAAAGGGAATAGCACAGCTAAGGAAAAGGGGAAAAAAATGGCGGACTGTGTTGTTTGGCAACCCCCGTGAAATGGTCGTTCGACCTCAAATGGGGTCCCGACCCACAGGTTGAGAATTGCTGCTTTAGAAGCTTAGTCAATCCCTTCTTCTCTGTGACAGCTCCTCAAGTATTGGAAAATAGTTATCATGTTCCCTACTAATCCTCCTCTTTGTTAGGGTAGATCAGTGGTCTTCAAACATGGCCCTTTGATGACTTGTGGACTTCAACTCCCAGAATTCCTCAGCCAGCATGCCTGCCAGAAGAATTCTGGGAGTTGAAGTCCACATGTCATAAAAGGGCCACGTTTGAAGACCCCTGGGACAGATAGGCCTAGCTCCCTCAACCATTCATCCTATGGTTTATCCTCCAGACCCTTTATCAACTTTGTTGCTCTGCTTTGTACTCTTTCTAGAGTCTCCACATCTTTTTTTGTATTGTGATGACCAGAACTGGATGCAGTTTTCCAAATGTGACCTCACTAGTATGGGATAATGTGCTACTATCATTTCTCATGATCTTGATGCTGTCCCTCTGTTGATGCAACCTTAGGACTGCATTGGCTTTTTTTGGCAGCTGCAGCACACTGCTGGCTATTTGATAATCTTACACAATTAAGAATAGAATAGAATAGAATAGAATAGAATAGAATAGAATAGAATAGGATAGGATAGGATAGGATAGGATAGGATAGGATAGGATAGGATAGGATAGGATAGGATAATATAGAATAGAATAGAATAGAATAGAATAGAATAGAATAGAATAGAATAGAATAGAATAAGAAGGGATGGGATAGGATGGGATGGGACGGGACGGGACGGGACGGGACGGGACGGGACAGGACAGGATAGAGCTGGAAGGGACCTTGAAGGTCTTCTAGTCCAGCCCCCTGCTCAAGCAGGAGAACCTATATTGTCTCAGACAGGTGAATGTCCAGTCTCCTCTTATATCACTGATAGGAAACTTCACAATAATGATGAGACTATATAAGCAATAGACATTGGGAATTTTTTTCCCTCCTTGTTTCAGCTATGCAGATTAGTCCTTGGCTTATAACAGTTCATTAATGACTGTTCGAAGTTACAATGGCACTAAACCAAGGGTGTTATCGTTTTTCACATTTAATGACCATTGCAGCATGGTCACGTGATCAAAATTCAGACACTTGACAACTGACTCATATTTACGACGGTTGCAATGTCCCGGGGTCATGTGATCACCTTTTGTGATCTTCTGACAAGTAAAGTCAATGGGAGTGCCTGATTAAATAGCCTTTATTGTCATTTTTTTCCCCTGTGGTCACAACGGCATGCATTAAACATGAAATTTAGTTACTTCCTCTCAAAGTGTACACATACATTGCACACACTTAAAACATACTATATACAACGTATGTATAGACCTACACCCTTGCATATAAGTAACATGTAAATATTAATCATTGTGGAAGGAGGAAGCTTGAGAGTTCACAAGCTTGGAACAAAACTGTGACTGAATCTGTTCTGCTTAGGGTACCACAAAGCCCCCTCCAGCCAGAAGGTAACAAGGAACACAGATTGTGAAGCAGATGTGTCGTGTCCCAAACAATCTTGCAGACCCTGCTCAAGCAGCGCTTCTGTGCTATGTCCTGGATGGGAGGGAAGGAACTGCCAATGATCTTTTCTGCCATCCTCACCACTCTCTGCACTGCTTTTCTGTCCGAAGCAGGGATGCTTCCAAACCAGACTGTGATGCTGTATGACAGGATGCTCCCGATTGTCTCCCTGTAGAAAGTGGTCAGGACAGAGGAAGGAAGATATGCTTTTCTCATGCAACAGAGAAAATGCAGGCGCTGCTGTGCCCGCTTTACCAGTGTCTCACTGTTGAGCGACCAAGCCAGACTACTCGTTAGCTGCACACCCAGGAATTTGATGCTGATAACACTCTCCACAGGTGAATCATTGCACAGAGAAGTGTGGCTGGGCCTGATTTTTCTGACATTAACGATGATCTCTTTGGTTTTTCCAATGTTTAAAATTATACCAGTTCACCAAACCCTCAACCTCCTTGCTGTAAACACCCTCATTGTCATCATGAATTTGCAGATTCACTTAACAACCGGGTTACTAACTTAACAAGTGATTCACACAACAACTGTGGCAAGAAAATGGGGCAAAATTCACTTAACAATTGTCTTGCTTAGCAACAGAAATTTTGGGCTCAGCTGTGGTCATCAGCTGACCTGTAATTTTATCTTACTTTGTTATTTTATTAACCTGGAGTATACTGTACGATTAACTTCCTTGAATGGAATCTATTGCAAAACACTTCGTCTGATCATTAATCAGCCCCCAATCATTAAACACAATTAAACTGCATAATCAGAGTTATAATTATTGGTAGATTAATTTTTGAATTATTAATTAAAAAAATCTTAATTAAAACTTTTTAAGCTGTGTGTACTAAAATTTGACTAATCATTTGCAGTTTATTCAGTGGGCACTAATACCACATTCATTTACATTACAGTTTAGTAGCTCTCTACTGATTTGAAGCTCATCAAGAAGTTAAGCCAACATTATTCCCCTCTTAATGTAACAATGAAAGTAGGATATTCCAGGCTTTTTTCCAGCATGATACTTGATAATTGAAGAGGAATATGGACTTTAAAAATTCATTTTCGGCACACGGAGCGTTCGCTAGAAACGGGGAACATTTTGAAACTTCAACCGGGCGTACAGTTGAAAGAGGGCATAAATTGCTTTCTATATTTTACTGAATGTTCTCAAACTGCACAGTAATATGCTTGTAATATTAACAGTTCTTACTTCTCCAGAGTAGTAATTGGAGGTCCAGTTGCAGATTTGGGGCTGATTCTCAAGAGGGGAACTGACAGCAAGGATTTTGCCTGATCTGAGAGCAGTAAGGAGAAATTTCCTTAACCGTGAGAGCAATTAACTAATGGAACGGCTTGCCTTCAGTAGTTATGGGTGCTCCATCACTGGAGGTGTTCAAGAAGAGATTGTACAACTATTTATCTGGAATGGGTCTCCTGCTTGTGCAGGGGGTTGGACTAGAAGACCTTCAAGATACCTACCAACTCTGTTATTATTCTCTTCTCTTCTCTTCTCTTCCTCTTCTCTTCTCTTCTCTTCTCTACTCTACTCTACTATACTCTACTCTACTCTACTCTACTCTATTCTATTCTATTCTATTCTATTCCATTCTTCCCATTTCACAGATTTCTTCAGTGAAAACTTTCAGCAAGAACTGTGGGTCCAGTGACACAATGATGGAATATAATTCACTGTTGCAGGAGGGAGGGTCTCTTCCCAGGGGAGCAAAGAGAAAAGATAGCATGGAATTTTGGATATGCAGGAAAAGGATGAAGGTGAATAGAGGAGAGAAGAGGGGAATGAAGAAAGGAAGGAAAGAAGGAAAGAAGGAAGGAAGGAAGGAAGGAAGGAAGGAAGGAAGAAGAGAAAGGGAAGCGGAAGAAGGAAGAAAAGAAAGATTAAGGAGGAAGAGGAAAGAAGAAAAAAGGGAGGGGGAGAAGAAGGAAGGAGAGAAGAAAGAAAGAAAGAAAGAAAGAAAGAAAGAAAGAAAGAAAGAAAGAAAGAAAGAGAAAGAAAGAAAGAAAACCAGCAGCAAAGTGAATGGAATCAGTTGCAGTGAAAATGGCTGCACTTTTGAAAGACCTGAAGACAAATTGTCCTGGGGGGGGGGAATGTATATGGCTGCTAAGAGTCAGCCCCAACCCAATGACTATTCTATTCTATTCTATTCTATTCTATTCTATTCTATTCTATTCTATTCTATTCTATTCTATTCTATTCTATTCTATTCTATTCACTCTACTCTACTCTACTCTACCATTCATATTGTCTATTCTATTATATTCTATTCTATTCTATTCTATTCTATTCTATTCTATCTATTCTTCTACTCTAACTCTACTCTACTCTACTCTACTCTACTCTACTCTACTCTCGATTCTACTTCTACTTACTCTTCTATATTCTATTCTATTCTATTCTATTCTATTCTATTCTATTCTATTCTATTCTATTCTATTCTATTCTATTCTATTCTATTCTACTCTACTCTACTCTACTCTACTCCATTCCATATTTTCTATTCTATTCTATTCTATTCTATTCTATTCTATTCTATTCTATTCTATTCTATTCTATCCTATCCTATCCTATCCTATCCTATCCTATCCTATCCTATCCTATCCTATTCTATTCTAATTAGGTTATGAAAATAAAATTTCACTTTACTTAATGGAACTGTGCATTGTTTTAGATCCAAAGGCTTCAGAAACTATTGCTTTGTGCCTGGAGTGTTTGGTCTGCCCTCTTTTTCCCAAGGGCTGTTGCAGTTGTGGAGGGAAGCCAAGCAAACACAAGAAAAGTCACCACTACGTTTGCACAATTACATTTTTCATGCCTTTGTAGGCTCCAAAGGACCTTTTTTTCCCCCTTCATACTTCAAGACCCACATAGTCCTGCTGCTTACTAATGGTGAAGAACAGACAGCACAACTATAAAATTAATAATAATAGTAGTAGTAGTAGTAGTGGTAGTAGTAGTAGTAGTAGTAGTTGTAGTATAGTAGTAATAAAAAAGTTGGAAGGGACCTTGGAGGTCATCTAGTCCAACCCCCTGCTCAGGCAGGAAACCCTATACCATTTCGGACAAATGGCTGTCCAGTCTCTTCTTAAAACCTTCCAGTGTTGGAGCATTCATCACTTCTGGAGGAAGGTTGTTCCACTGATTAATTGTTCTAACTGTCAAGAAGTTTCTCCTTAGTTCTAGGTTGCTTCTCTCCTTGGTTAGTTTACATCCATTGTTTCTTGCCTGCCTTCAGGTGCTTTGGAGAATAGCTTGACTCCCTCTTCTTTATGGCAGCCCCTGAGATATTGGAAAACTGCTATCATGTCCCCCCTGGTCCTTCTCTTCATTAAACTAGACATACCCAATTCCAGCAGCCTTTCCTTATATGTTTTAGCTTCCAGTCCCCTGATCATCTTTGTTGCTCTTCTCTGTACTCTTTCTAATTGCACTGCATTAGGTTTTTTTTTTTTTTTTTTTTAAGTTTTTAAAAAGCTGTGTCATTTCTTGCAAATCTTTTGAGTATTTCCACCACTGGAGAGGAGAAAAAAAATAAGTACACTTCCAAAATGACCTAAAAAAAATAAATTTAAAAAAAATGCACTCAATTTCTTTTTTTTGGAACTTCTACCAGCTCCTCTTTGATCTATGAGCTCCCAGTTGTGTTGACACCACATCCAGCAAAGCTAGATAGCCTTGCGAAGTTCGTGACATATTTTGGACACCAGATGAGCTGAAATGCCAAGCCAGAGATAACAAAAGATGGGGCTCGCTCTATAAATTTACTTTGTGTCAAACCTTGGTGCTCCGGAGAGTGACAGGAATCAATATTTTCAGAACCAGCCAATCGTCAAACAAACAGATAAAGCCCTCTCAAAATATCAAATGAGCAGGGGCTTCGACACGTCGCTCGGAAAATAAAAACTCCACAACTGCAAAACTTTTTTCAGTTCTCAAGAGAATGGGATGCTGTGCCTTGCAAGCAGCTGTGTGTCTGTGTGTCTGTCTGTCTATCTGTCTGTTTGTGTGTCTGTCTGTTCTGTCTATACAGAAGTGTTCCTAGGTTGGGCGCATTTAAAATATATTTTAGTCCTGTGACCCACCTCTCTGTTTTGGAGTGTAATCATCATCATCATCATCATCATCATCATCACCACCATCTCCTGAATGTGGCAGTGCCTGGAGACAGCAGAATAGAAGAGAAAGAACTGGAGAAGATAACAAAATACAAAGACCTACAAATAGAAATAGAAAGACTGTGGCAAAAACAAGCAAGGGTAGTACCAATAGTGATAGGCTCCTTGGGTGCAATCCCAAAACAACTGGAGCACCACTTGAACACCATTGGCATTGACAAATTTGCCATTAGTCAATTGCAAAAGGTGGCCTTACTAGGAACTGCTTCCATCCTGCGACGATATCTGTAATACCATCAAACATCCACATCTACCTATCCCAGGTCCTGGTAGACAAAATGTCAAATCCAGTTTGAACATCTGTCTGACTGTGCGATGAATAATAACAATAACAATAACAATAACAATAACAATAACAATAATCATCATCATCATCATCATCATCATCATCATCATCCCCCAGTGAGGCACTACCTTGACATGGTTGTAGGGCTTCTGTACTCTGAGGAAGATGAGAGCTATGCCAGAGGTTCAAATCCAGTCTGAACATCTGGCTGACTGTGCGATGATCCATAATAATAATAATAATAAAGTTGGAAGGGACCTTGGAAGTCATCTAGTCTAACCCCCTGCTCAGGCAGGAAACCCTATACCATTTCAGACAAATGGCTGTCCAGTCTCTTCTTAAAAACTTCCAGTGTTGGAGCATTCACTGCTTCTGGAGGCAGAAAGAGAGAAAGAAAGAAAGAAAGAAAGAAAGAAAGAAAGAAAGGAAGGAAGGAAGGAAGGAAGGAAGGAAGGAAGGAAGGAAGGAAGGAAGAAAGAAAGAAAGAAAGAAAGAAAGAAAGAAAGAAAGAAAGAAAGAAAGTCAGTCTCGGCTTAAAAAACTTTTAGCAGCATTAGTGCTTCTAGCATCTGAGACAGTTGTCTACATCTATTGTGCTTGTCTAATAAATCATTTAATTGCTGCTTCTTGCTATAAAGGTACTGGACAAAACGTGATTGTCATGCCAGCAAGTGTTCTTCATGCATAACACCAATAAGCACAATATGCATTGTTGGTACAACCTCAGCACCACCCACTGCAGGTGGAATAAGATAATCCTTAGAAGGAAGGAAGGTTTGGGGAAGAATTTCAAGGTTTTGGCGTAGTTTTCCTGGTAGAATATATGATTTTTTTTTGCCCATAGGGTAGGATAGAAGGAAGGCATCACAAACAGAAAGCAGATCCCGTGTGGTCACCAAACTTAGTAGGGTGCACTGTGGAATAACAAACACAAGAATGCAAAGACTGGAAAAGAGGCGGCATTCGTCTCCCCCCCCCCAGCTCTTTGCATGTGCAACGCTGATGTTTTTTCAAAAGCTGACCTTTCAGTATGCTTGAAGAGGCTTTTTACTGGATCCACAATATTAGTATATTTACATTGATTACTACTCTGTCTTGATGGTTCTGCCTGCGTGTATTTTACCTGAAAAGGACACAACCACCTTGGTGCAATTCCATGACCAACATAACTGCAGTGCTGACTTTCTCTTTCTCTGACTTCAGAAGAGTATGCATGTATCATGTGTGAACACACACACACACACACACACAGAGAGAGAGAGAGAGAGAGAGAGATACTTGAATATATAATGAACAGAGAGTCCATTGATGACCGATGGGCAAAAGGTCAGAGAGTCCATTGAGGACCAATGGATAGAGATTCTGACTGTCCATGCAGACGAATGGACAGAGAGTCAGAGGTCCATTGATGTCCAATGGACAGACAGCCAAACAGTCCACTGATGTCCAATGGACAGAGAGTCAGACAATCCATTGCAGACCAATGGACAGAGAGTCAGAGTGTCCATTGATGTCCAATGATCAGAGAGCCAAAGGGTCCACCAATGTCCAATGGACAGAGAGTCAGAGAGTCCATCAATATCCAATGGAAACAGAGACTCCATTTATGTCCAGCAGACAGAGAGCCAAAGAATTCACTGATGTCCAATGGACAGAGAATCAGACAGTCCATCGATGTCCAATGGGCAGAAGGTCCATTGATGGTCATATAACCATTGATGGTACAGGGGGTGGAATTTGTCCAGCTTTATGCTTCCCTTACCTTGTCATTGCTCACAAGCTTGCATTAGAGCTCATAACCTCATCTGTGCAAGTGTTCAAGAGATCAGCAAGTTTGGAGATTAAGCCATTAAGCATTTTCTTCACATAGTTCTTCCCAGGATTGTTTAATGATTAATCGGTGGCACAAGCATGTTCTTGACATCAAAGGTGTGTGTAATAGACGTTCTTAATAGTTGCTGGAAAGCTCATCTGTTAAAAATAGTTATAGATGGCTGCAAGGCTTGAAGCAAACAGGCTATTGACCTGGAGTCAAATCTCCCGTTGGAGGTCAATGAGTTCAGAAACTCACAGATTGTTCTCATCAAGTGATGGAAGCCCATTGCCCTGGTGGCTAATTAACTAATTAATAATAGACACTCCAGAGGAATATTTCTTTACACGCTTTTATAGCAATCATCTAGATGCTTCCTGCATGCCAGATTAATCTGAATGAAATACAAATAAACTGTGGTACTCACACCGAAAGAAAGAAAGAAAGAAAGAAAGAAAGAAAGAAAGAAAGAAAGAAAGAAAGAGAAAGAGAGAAAGAAAGAAAGGGAGAGAGAGAGAAAGAAAGAGAGAGAAAAAAAGAAAGAAAGAGAGAGAGAAAGAAAGAGAAAAAGAGAAAGAAAGAGAGAGAGAAAGAAAGAGAAAAAGAGAAAAAGGAGGAGGAAGAGGAGGAGGAAAAGAAGAAGAAGAAGAAGAAGAAGAAGAAGAAGAAGAAGAAGAAGAAGAAGAAGAAGAAGAAGAAGAAGAAGAAGAAGAAGAAGAAGAAACAGCTTTGTAGTTATTATAAGAAGAAGAGGAGGAGGAGAAGGAGGAGGAAGAATGTATTTATGTATTGTTGTTTCTAAAGAAATACATAAATAAATGGAACCTTCAGCTTTTTTTGTCTCTTTCAGTCTTAGGACAAGCTTCTTTTGTAAAAATACAGACTTGTTCTTTTTTTCTTTCTTTTTTTGACCTCAGCAGCTGTGATCACCTTTCCCAAAATTGTCCTTCAAACTCATCTAAGTCTCTCCCCGGACTTTGAAGTTCTGAATTACTAAATCCAATTTTCAAAAGTGGAACCAAAAATTCTGCATTGTTCTATTTGAAAGGGACATTTTTTTTATAGAAAGCATTGTTTCATGACTTTCCTGTCTTTTGATTTTATTTTCTTTCTTTTTCTGCCCTCATCTTTCTCCATTTTCCAGGCTGTATGCATGAATGGAAAAATCACTGTGAAAAAAATAAGCAGGGTCTGATTCTGGTCAAGACTGGATGAGGATGGGTGTTATGCAGATAATAATTTAAATATGAGCCAGCAGTGTGCTGCAGCTGCCAAAAAGGCCAATACAGTGCTGGGCTGCATTAGCAGAGGGATAGAATCAAGATCACCTGAAGTGTTAATACCACTCTACAAGGCCTTGGTAAGGCCACACTTGGAATACTGCATCCAGTTTTGGTCACCACAGTGTAAAAAAGATGTTGAGACTCTAGAAAGAGTACAGAGCAGAGCAACAAAAATGATTAGGGGACTAGAGGCTAAAGCATATAAGGAACGGTTGCTGGAATTGGGTATATCTAGTTTAATGAAGAGAAGGACAAGGGGGGACATGACAGCAGTCTTCCAATATCTGAGGGGCTGCCACAAAGAAGAGGGAGTCAAGCTATTCTCCAAAGCAACAGAAGGCAGGACAAGAAGCAAAGGATGGAAACTAATCAAGGAGAGAAGCAATCTAGAACTAAGGAGAAACTTCCTGACAGTGAGAACAATTAACCAATGGAACAACTTGCCTCCAGAAACGGTGAATGCTCCAACACTGGAAGTTTTTAAGAAGAGACTGGACAGCCATTTGTCTGAAATGGTGTAGGGTTTCCTGCCTGATTAGGGGGTTGGACTAGATGACCTCCAAGGCCCCTTCCAACTTTATTATTATTATTATTATTATTATTATTATTATTATTATTATTATTATTATTGTTGTTGTTGTTGTTGTTGTTAAGTACAGTGGTAATACATGAGAAAGGCCGATCACTTAAACACGAGCCAGTCGTGTGCAGGAGCAGCCAAAAAAGCTAATACAATCCTTGATTGTATCAACAGAGGCATATAATCAAATTCATGTGAAGTATTAATACTATTTTATAAATTCTTAGTAAGACCACACCTGGAATATTGCATTCAGTTTTGGCCACCACATTACAAAAGAGATGTTGAGGCTTTGGAAAAAGTGCAGAGAAGAGCAACTAAGATGACTAAAGGCCTGGAGACAAAATATATATGAAGAAGGGTTGCAGGAATTGGGTTTGGTCAGTCAAGAGAAAAGAAGGACTACGGGGGACATGATAGCAGTCTTCCAGTATTTGAGGGCCTTCCACAAAGAAGAGGGGGCCAACTTATTTTCCAGAGGACCAGAAGACAAGACAAGAAGCAACAGATGAAAATTAATCAAGGAGAGAAGCAACCTGGAATTAAAGAGAAACTTCCTAACAGGGAGGACAATTAAACAGTGGAACAGCTTGTCTTCAGAAGTTGTGGATGCTTCATCACTGGAGGTTTTTAAGAAGAGACTGGACAGCCATCTATCTGAAATGGTATAGGGTTTCCTGCTTGAGCAGGAGGCTGGACTAGAAGACCTCCAAAGACCCTTCAGACTCAATTCTGATTGATGTATATGTGTACATTTTAATGCACTTGTTAGATCAAAGTCCGTGGGTTAATATGTGTGTATATTAAGATTCGCATATGACTAAGGACGGGCACGAATATCAATAACAGAATGGATAGAAGATGAGAGAGGGAGAGAGAGACAGAGACAGATGATCCATACCGAAATTGGATAGAGGGATGAGAATAACAATCCACTTCTTATGTTTCAGGACTGTATCAGTCTGCATATGAACATTAGGACTTCAGGGATCAAAAAAGAACCAAAGAATAGATTTCATTTTCCTATGCTCATGACAGATGGAACCCCAAAACATTTAAGCAATAAAATATATGAAGGAGAAAAGTTGCTTATCCACATGTAAATGTGCAAAGAACTATTTTGCAAGCACAGGGCAAGCTATTTTTCTCTAAGCACAGTCAGAATATACTGTACAAATCTAACGTTACCATTTGGAGATTGAGTAGAAGTATTTAGTATTTGCTTAACTCATGCTGGAGAATTTTAGATTTATCTATGAGTCCCTTGAGTTTTGGAGGTCATTTTAAAACAACACAAGAACACTAAAGTTCAGGGTCTAGGTATAGGATGCCTAGACATCATATGTGTGGAAAAGCCACATTTTTTAAAAAAAGAATTTGAAAGCATACAGTGAATTTTGTTAATATAAATATTGATAGTTTATAAAGATTATTAAGTTCAAATATATATATATATATATATATATATATATATATATATATATATATATATATATATATATATATATTATTTCAAGAACAAGGAAGATAAAGCAGTAATGGTTAAACTGGAGAGGAGGATAGATAGATAGATAGATAGATAGATAGATAGATAGATAGATAGATAGATAGATGGATGGATGGATGGATGGATGGATGGATGGATGGATGGATGGATGGATGGGTAGGTAGGTAGATAGATAGGTAGATAGATAGATGATGGATGGATATAACAACAACAACAACAACAATATTGGAAGGGACCTTGGAGGTCATGTAATCCAACCTCCTGCTCAGATAGGAAACCCTATACTATTTCAGACAAATGGCTGTTCAGTCTCTTCTTTTAAGAGAAGAGTGTTGGAGCATTCACTGTGTTAGAGCACCCACAGCTTCTGGAGGCAGGTTGTTCCACTGGTTAATTGTTCTAACTGTCAGGAAGATTCTCCTTAGTTCTAGGTTGCTTCTCTCCTTGATTAGTTTCCATCCGTTGCTTCTTGTCCTGCCTTCAGGCGCTTTGGAGAATAGCTTGACTCCCTCTTCTTTGGGGCAGCCCCTGAGATACTGGAACACTGCTATCATGTCCCCCCTCGTCCTTCTCTTCATTAAACTAGACCTACCCAATTCCAGCAGCCTTTCCTTATCTGTTTTAGCCTCCAGTCCCCTGATCACCTTTGTTGCTCTTCTCTGTACAATCTGGAAGCATCTGATGACAAAATGAGGTAGGGGTTTTACTGAAAACAATAAAGCCAATCCTTTAAATGAAGGCTAATAAGAGAAGTGGCAGGATAGTGTTGTGCTAACTTTGGGGTGCTGTAATGCCCTAAACAGTGCATGAAGAAATGCAGTGAACTCCTCATAGGACCTAGAATGACACAGTTGGAAGGGACCCTGGAGATCCTCCAGTCCAACCCCTGCCCAAGAAGCAGACCCTATAATATTTCAGACAACTGTCTCTCCAATCTATTCTTAAAAACTTTATAAAAAAAAAAAAAAGCAATGGCTGGATACTAACCTAGAGAGCCAACCTGGAACTACGGAGAAATTTCCTGACAGGGAGAACAATTAGCTAGTGGAATGACAATAGAATAGAATAGAATAGAATAGAATAGAATAGAATAGAATAGAATAGAATAGAATAGAATAGAATAGATACTGGAATATACAATAGACTAGACTAGACTAGACTAGACTAGACTAGACTAGACTAGACTAGACTAGAATAGAATAGAATAGAATAGAATAGAATAGAATAGAAAATATGGAATGGAATGGAATGGAATAGAATATAAAATATGGAATGGAATGGAATGGAATGGAATAGAATAGAATAGAATAGAATAGAATAGAATAGAATAGAATAGAGCTGGAAGGGACTTGGAGGTCTTCTAGTCCAACCCCCTGCTCAAACAGGAGATCCTATACTATTTCAGATAAGTGACTGTCTAGTCTCTGTTTAAAAACCTCCAGTGATGCAGCGCCCACAACTTCTGGAGGCAACTTCTGTTCCACTGGTTAATTGTCCTCACTTCAGGAAGTTTCTTCTTAATTCTGGGTTGCTTCTCTCTTTGATCACTTTCCAACCATTGTTTCTTGTCCTGCACTCTGGTGCTTTGGAAAATCAGTTTTTTATTTTCTTTGTGGCAGCTCCTCAAATACTGGAATACTGCTAATATGTCACCCCTGTCTTCTTCTTCTTCTTCTTCTTCTTCTTCTTCTTCTTCTTCTTCTTCTTCTTCTCCTCCTCCTCCTCCTTTCTCCTCCTTCTCCTTTCTTGTTCTTCTTCTTCCTTCTTCTTCTTCTTCTTCTTCTTCTTCTTCTTCTTCTTCTTCTTCTTCTTCTTCTTCTTCTTCTTCTTCTTCTTCTTCTTCTTCTTCTTCTTCTTCCTAGCCAAACTTGCCTGCAGAGGTTGTAGGTTTCAAGAAGAAGTTGGACAGACATTTGTCTGAAATGATATAGGGTCTCCTTCTTAGGTGGAGGGGAGAGGTTGGACTGGAGGACCTCTGTTACTCTGTTCTATTATTCTGTTATTCTATTTACCTATGATCACATGTACCCATCCCATCAAGCTCAAAGAAACTCTGGGAATGCTATAGGACAGGGGTGTCAAAATGACAAAACCGCATCCACCCCATTGCCCGCGATGGGGAAAAGATCTGATACGTCGCACGACATCATGTGACGTCGCAAGTTTGACATGTCCGCTATAGAGGGCTCTATATTCTACTGTATGTTCTAAGACTGTGTTGAAGAATTCTGTTAAGATTAACATGTTTTGTTTCTCCCTGTCCCCCACCCCACTCCCATAGGATCAAGGTTTCTCAGCCAGAGTTCTTTGAGCAGTTCAAATGAGAGGGTTTATGTGTCCATGTGCGTGTGTGTGTGTGTGTGTGTGTGTGTCTATCTGTCTTTCTGTGAGTATGAAGACTGTCCTGTTCCCATAGCTCCAGCCACTCATCACTTGCAAAAGAAAAAAAATCATAGGAATAGCAACATCAACATTTGAAGTGAGTGAAAAAGATGAATTGCAGTTTCTTATCCACATCTGTCCACT
Source organism: Crotalus tigris (assembly GCF_016545835.1). NCBI lineage: Eukaryota > Metazoa > Chordata > Lepidosauria > Squamata > Viperidae > Crotalus > Crotalus tigris. The sequence continues at coordinate 93,141 of NW_024097552.1, read as the reverse complement.
GCCTATAATTGGTTTCGATCAAGCAAAATTTCAGCTCTGGGGTCAAGAAGGATATATATATATATATATATATATATATATATATATATATATATATATATATATTGCCCATTTTTTCCCCCTACAGATACTGTATACAACACTTGCTTCACTATGGGAAATAGGACTGCTACTCTCCAGGCTTGTATCCCTTGCTTTTGCATATGAAAATCAAGTCTAAATAACAAGGCGCGCTTGTTACAAACCCTCGTATATCATCTCTGCTCTCCAAATAAGCGGCTTTCATAATAATGGTATGCAAATAACATTGACAGAAGGCATGCAAATAATTTTGTTAGTAAATCATGGTAATAAATTCAAATTTGACTGAAGTGGTCCTAATAATTATGAGGAAGAAGAAGAAGAAAAAAACAACAACAACAGAGGGATTGTAAAAGGAAATGGATCTAAATCATCCTTCCATTAACTACAAATAAATAGAAATAGGTAGGTAGGTAGATAGATAGATAGATAGATAGATAGATAGATAGATAGATAGATAGATAGATAGATAGATGATATATATATATATATATATATATATATATATATATATATATATATATATATATAGAGAGAGAGAGAGAGAGAGAGAGAGAGAGAGAGAGAAAGAAATAGAGATAAAGATATAGAGATAGATAGATAGATAGATAGATAGATAGAGACAAGAGAGAGAGAAATAGAAATAGAGATAGAGATAGAAATAGATAGATAGATAGATAGATAGATAGATAGATGATAGATAGATAGATGATAGATAGATAGATAAATAGATCAGTCGATAGAGATAGATAGAGGTAGAGATAGATAGATAGATAGATAGATAGATAGATAGATAGATAGATAGATAGATAGATAGATAGGTAGAGACAAGAGAGAGAGAAATAGAAATAGAGATAGAGATAGAGATAGAGATAGAAATAGATAGATAGATAGATAGATAGGTAGGTAGGTAGGTAGGTAGGTAGGTAGGTAGGAAGACAGCACCCCCTCAGACAAAGAAATATTTTCTGGAATATTAAAAAGGGCAATTGATTCAAATAAAAGCAGGTAATTTCATGCTGTACCATATGTGTTTTGGATTTGAACTTCTATCCGCTCCATCTAACGTGAACAATGATGTGGAATTGTCAAAACTGCAATCTTAATATCCAGAGGACTTAGGGACATTCCGGTTCAAAAACCACAGATTGCTACCAGAATGAAATAAAATTTACACCCAATACAGAATAATACAGTAGAAAGGGAAGTCTTCTAGTCTAAATCCCTGCTCAGACAGGAGACCCTATATCATTTCAGACAGGTGGCTATCTAGTCTCTTCTTAAAAGCCTCCACTGATAGAGCACCCACAACCTCTGGAGACAAGCTGTTCCACTGAATAACCGTTCTCACTGTTGAGTCTAGGACTGTTCCTTAGTTCAACAGTCCTGGAAATTTTTAATCTTGCCTCTAAGTTCCCCTTTTTTGAGAGAAGGTCTTCTCCTTGGCCATTAGTAATGAGGGCAGACTAAAATAACAGAATAGCAGAATTGGAAGGGACCTTGGAGGTCTTCTAACCCAACTCCCTGCTCAAGCAGGAGACCCTATGCCATTTCAGACAAGAGGTTGTCCAGTCTCTTCTTTAAAACCTCCTGTGATGGAGGACCCACAACTTCTGGAGACAAGTTTTTCCACTGGCCCAAAGGTGCTTTTTCAGGTGGCAACTGGATTTTCTTGTTTTTCTTTGAAGATGTTTTTCTTCAAAGCAAAATGTCTTCAAATAAAAACTAGAAGGTCCAGTTGCCTCCTGAAAAAAGCACCTTTGGAACAACCATGAGACTGAGAACCTCCATAGACAAGTCATTCCACTGGTTAATTGTTCTCACTATCAGGAAGTTTCTCCTTAGTTCTAGGTTGCTTCTCTCCTTGATTAGTTTCCATCCGTTGTTTCTTGTCCTGCCTTCAGGTGCTTTGGAGAATAGCTTGGCTCCCTCTTCTTTGTGACAAATGCTGAGATATTGGAACACTGCTATCATGCTATTCCTAGTCCTTCTTTTCTCCAGACTTGTTGTTGTTGTTAATTGCGAAGTCATGTCCGACCCATCACGACCCCATGGACAACGTTCCTCCAGGTCTTCCTGTCCTCTACCATCTTCTGGAGTCCATTTAAGTTCACACCTACTGCTTCAGTGACTCCATCCAGCCATCTCATTCTCTGTCGTCCCCTTCTTCTAGTGCCCTCAATCTTTCCCAGCATTAGGCTCTTCTCCAGTGAGTCCTTCCTTCTCATTAAGTGGCCAGCCATTGGGTATGTCCCCAGACTAGCCATACCCAATTCCTGCAACCGTTTTTCCTTTGTTTTAGTCTCCAGGCCCTTAACGCATAGAATCATAAATATTAAAATGAACCAAATTCGACATGTTGAGCGTTTCGGAGAGCAATGAGCAGGCCACAAGGCAATAAATAAAATAGATACAAAGAATGGCCAACAGCAACTGACAACTTGTGTTTAGATCCAGGGTCAGTTATAGATGTTTATACAAAGGCTTCAAAGAAATTAAATGTTCGGGGTGATGCCCAGTATATTTCAGAACAAAGGAAGCAATAAACACATCCGGACTCAATTGATGGCTGAACTGTCTTTCTAATTACAGACACGTCTACATTTGTACCATTGTAATGCATTGTATCTCAATACATCTCAATACATTGTGGTCACTGCGATGTAAAAAAGATGTTGAGACTCTAGAAACTAGACTCTAGTTGAGACTCTTCTCTACAGAGAAGAGTAAGAAAGATGATCAGGGGACTGGAGGCTGAAACATATAAGGAACGGTTGCTGGAATTGGATATGTCTAGTTTAATGAAGAGAAGGACGAGAGATAACATGATAGCAGTGTTCCAGTATCTCAGGGGCTGCCACAAAGAAGAGGGAGTCAAGCACCTGAAGGCAGGACAAGAAGCAATGGAGGGAAACTAACCAAAAAGAGAAGCAGCCTACAACTAAAGAGAATTTTTCTGACAGTTACAACAATTAATCAGTGGAACAACCTGCCTCCAGAAGCTGTGAATTCTCCAACGCTGGAAGTTTTAAGAAGAGACTGGACAGCCATTTGTCTGAAACAGGGTTTCCTGCCTGAGCAGAGGGTTGGACTAGATGACCTCCAAAGTCCCTTCCAACTTTATTGTAATTGTATTATTGTTATTTTATTATTGTTATTGTTATTTACCCTTTCAAGGGAGAATAGAATAGAATAGAATAGAATAGAATAGAATAGAATAGAATAGAATAGAATAGAATAGAATAGAGCTGGAAGGGGCCCTGGAGGTCTTCTAGTCCAGCCCCCTGCTCAAGTAGGAGAAGCTATACCATCTCAGACATCTAGCCTCTTTTAAAAAAAATCTCATCTACCATCTCAGATATGTGAATGTCCAGTCTCTTCTTAAAAATCTCCAGTTGGAGCACCCACGATTTCTGGAGGCAGGCTGTTCCACTAGTTGATTGTCCTTACTGTCAGGAAGTTTCTCTTTAGTTCCAGGTTGCTTCTTTGATCAGTTTCCAACCATTGTTTCTCATCCTTCCCTCCAGAGTTTTGGTGAACAACCTGGCCCTCTCTGCCTTGTGTGCATATCTTTACACGTTCCTCTTCCTTCCACTTGAAGAAAGCTTTGTCATGTTGTTCAGTTGCTAAGTTGTGTCTGACTCTTCATGACCCCATGGACCATAGCATGCCAGGCCCTCCTGTCTTCCACTGTCTCCCAGAGTTTGCCCATATTCATTTTCATTGAATTGATGACCCTGTCTAACCATCTCATCCTCTGCTGTCCCCTTCTCCATATGTCTTCCATCTTTCCCAGCATCAGGGTCTTTTCCAAGGAGTACCATCTTCTCATTTGGTGGTCAAAGCAACTTAAGCTTCCGCGTCAGCATCCAGCCTTCCAAAGGACATTCAGAGTTGAATCCCTGTACGAGGCCATTTTCCATGTGGTTCCACTTAATCTTCTTTTTGTTCACCCGTCTGCTGCTTGGCTATTGGCAGTTGTCTCCTTCCCACTCAAGTGTTCTAATTTTTATTATTATTATTATTATTATTATTATTATTTAGGTGAACAAGATGCTAATCAACCAGCTTGAGACCAAGGAAGCTGATGAAAATCATCAAATCCAAATTTGTCCAGGGGGAAACACACTCGACGTTGAAGTAGGAGAGAGGAAATTGTCACGTCGAAGCCATCCATTGGAGACAGCCTTCCTGTTACGACGAAAACACTGGGGAGATGGCGGCTGATTTCCTCCTAGTCAGCTTGGCATCTCAGTGACAGGGCAAATGTAATTAGAAAGAACCCAACACGAAGAATGCCACTTCCTTACTTTTTATAAACCAGACAGGATTTTTTAAAAAAAAAAAAAGAAAAAGGAACACACCACATTTTATTTAAATTAGAATGGAGCCCTAGTGAGGCAAAGCAGCATGCTAAAAGGTAACACGTTTTTCCCCTCTGGGGACAACTTTACATAAAATTCAGATCAGTCTCCAAAGAAGAGAGAAGTCAGATACAGGCCTTGGGATCCAGATGTTCACACTGGGAGGGGGGGAGGGGGAAGCACAAGCAGGGGTGAAATCACAGATTTGGTTCGACAGCAACTTTGTTGGCAGAGAAACGAGGTTTTCGAACACCCCAAACTTATTTTTCTATAGTTCAGAAGATATTCCTACACTTAACAATCCTGGAAACTTTTAATCTTCTTTCTAACTTTCCCTTTTGGGAGAGAAAGTGTTCATCTTTCCTTTAGTGACAAGGGCAGACTAGAATAACAGAATAACACAGTTGGAAAGGGACCTTGGAGGTCTTCTAGTCCAACCCCCTGTTCAAGCAGCAGACCCTATATCATTCCAGTCTCTTCTTTAAAGCCTCCAGTGATGGAGTGCCCACAACTTCTGGAGGTGAGCTGTTCCACTGGTTAACTGTTCTTATTGTTAAGAAATTTCTCCTTAATTCTAGGTTGCTTCCCTCCTTGATTAGTTTCCATCCATTCCATTGCTTCTTGTCTTGTCTTCTGGTGCTTTGGCAAATAGGTTGACCTTAATATATATATACAGAGAGAATAGACTAGACTAGACTAGACTAGACTAGACTAGACTAGACTAGACTAGACTAGAATAGAATAGACTAGAATAGAATAGAATAGAATAGAATAGAATAGAATATTTGGAATGGAATGAGAATAGAATAGAATAGAATAGAATAGAATAGAATAGAATAGAATAGAATAGAATAGAATAGAATAGAATAGAATAGAATAGAGCTGGAAGGAACCTTGGAGGTCTTCTATTCCAGCCCCCTGCTCAAGGAGGAGAATCTACACAATCTCAGAGAGGTGATTGTCCAGTCTCTTAAAAAATCTTCACTGGTGGAGCACCCACGATTTCTGGTGGCAAGCTGTTCCACTGGTTGATTGTCCTCGTGTCAGGAAGTTTCTCCTTAATTCCAGGTTGCTTCTCTCTTTGATCAGTTTCCAACCATTGTTTCTTGTCCTTCCCTCTGGTGCTCTGGCGAACAACCTGACCCCCTCTGCCTTGTAGCAGCCCCTCAGATATTGGAACACTGCTATCATGTCTCCCTTAGTCCTCCTTTTTTTTTCATTGTGATGCACAGCTTGTTTGTGCTGTTAGATGTTCATCTTTGTATCAGTTTTAATATTATCAAGCCAGTGTGCTCCTTGCTGGACCCTACTTCTTGTTCCAGTAACCATTCCTAGCATCGCTGACTTTGCCAATGAATTGGCACACATGACCTGGCCAAAGTAAATCCGACATAGTCTTATGATTTGGCCTTGTAGAGATGTATCAGATTTTATACAACCCAGATACATTTTCTTAAAGAAATGAATAAATTAAGCTGATATAGATGCAGACTTTATTGCAACCATTGACCAGAGATTAAATAGAACGCTCTCATCAAAGCTTTGCTTGGCCCACAATTGAATAAGCAACACAGATTGGGGAGAATTAAGCTGCAGAACCTACATCATTATTTTGATAGTGTACAGTTTCTAACTTTTAAGATCTACGCAGATATAGATGTTATCTATGTACATCTATCTATACAGGTTTGAGCAGTGGTGGGTTTCAAATATGTGAACAACCGGTTCTCTGTGTGGATGCTTCTTCCGGAAGTCCATTCTGGGCCTGAGGAACAAAAAATTAGCTACCGGTTCTGCGGAAGTAGTGCAAACTGGCTGAAACCCGCCACTGTATCTATCTATCTATCTATCTATCTATCTATCTATCTATCTATCTATCTATCTATCTATCTATCTATCTATCTATCTATCTATCTATCTCATACATTTATCTATTTATCTATCATGCATCTATCTATCTATCTATCTATCTATCTATCTATCTATCTATCTATCTATCTATCTAATGCATCTATCTATCTAATGCATCTATCTATTATGTATCTATCTATTATCTATCTAACTATCTATCTATCTATCTTTCTATCATGCATCTATCTATCTGTCTGTCTATCTATCTATCTATCTATCTATCTATCTATCTATCTATCTATTTATCTATCTTGCATCTATCATCCCTACCTACCTACCTACCTACCTACCTACCTACCTACCTATCATCTATCTATCTATCTATCTATCTATCTATCTATCTATCTATCTATCTATCTATCTATCTATCTCATACATTTATCTATTTATCTATCATGCATCTATCTATCTATCTATCTATCTATCTATCTATCTATCTATCTATCTATCTATCTAATGCATCTATCTATCTAATGCATCTATCTATTATGTATCTATCTATTATCTATCTAACTATCTATCTTTCTATCATGCATCTATCTATCTATCTGTCTGTCTATCTATCTATCTATCTATCTATCTATCTATCTTGCATCTATCATCCCTACCTACCTACCTACCTATCATCTATCTATCTATCTATCTATCTATCTATCTATCTATCTATCTATCTATCTATCTATCTATTATCTATCCAGTGGTGGGATTCAAATATGTGAACAACTGGTTCTCTGTGTGGATGTCACTTCTGGAAGTCCATTCTGTTGCTGTGCAACAAAAAATTAGCTACCGGTCCTGCTGAACTGGTGCAAACTGGCTGAATCCCACCATTGGCTTTGAGTTCCGAATTCAGAAGATCTGGAGAAACAAACAGAGGTTGTCCACATTAGAAGCCTCATGCACACTACTCCGTCAATTGCTAGATGTCTATGGAGATTCTCCATCATCCAAGTCATGGTTTTTCCAAAGGTGCTTTCTTTGAAAAGCCAACTGGACTTCCTTTGTTTTTTGTTTTCCTTTGAAGACATTTCACTTCTCATCCAAGAAGCTTCTTCAGTTCTAACTGAATGGTGGAGAAAGGAAGGAGAATGGTGAACAATGGAAGGATTTCTTCCGTTCTTCACCATTCGGTGAGAACCGAAGTAGCTTCTTCGATGAGAAGCGAAATGTTTTCAAGGAAAAACAAAAAAAAAGAAAGTCTGATTGACTTTTGGAATAATACCCTGGGGAGATTAATTGCTGGGGACTTTTTTTTTTTTTTTTTTTTGCAAACCTGGGTTTGTTCCAGGTTAAACAATAATGAAGTCTGCTGTTTCCGTGGATTCTGAAAATTGGAAAAAAGGGAAGAAAGATATCAATGCCTTTCTATTATTATGCCACCGTTTCTGCTGACAAACATTTAATTATAGATGAGCATTTTTTCCATGTACTTTTTGATTATTATGTTCTCTAGTAACCATTCCATCTGGTTCATTCCTCATGCTCAAACCGTTTGGGGAATTCATTAAATTAATTTCTGAACTAAAATCACCATTTTTCACTCCAGTTTGTTATCTCCAATGTGTAGGTCCGTTAATTCTATTACAGGGCAATTAAAAGATCTCTGGGAATTGTTAGTATTCTTTATTGATTTATTTTACCAATGAACTAATTTATAACCTTGATTGCTTATTACATTTACACCTTAGACTATCTCGGGGCTGGAGTTTGGGGCAAGCTTAGAAGTAAAAGTGAACTAAAAAAGTATATGTAAAAAAAGAGCAACCCAAACCCCACATGTATTATAAGTAAAAAAAAAACAAACCAAAATATATCTAGTTAAAGCTCCAGATTGAAAAAGCAATCTAAAGCCATTTTTTGTAAGCTGCCTGGAATCACTGGCTGTGAGTTGAGCAGCTAGATAAATCTGTTTAATAAATGAAATGAAATCAAACAAAAAATTTGGAGGTTAAATGTTATGTGGATTTCTTTTTTTTTTTTTTAAAAAAAAGTGGAGCAACATACTTGCTGATAGGCTTTATTAGCTTCATATTTTTAAATATACCTATCTATATATCTATATATCTATTTCTATTATATCTCTTTATATGTCTATATCCATATTATCTATCTATCTATCTATCTATCTATCTATCTATCTATCTATCTATCTATCTATCTATCCATCCATCCATCCATCCATCTTTATCTATCTATCTATCCATCTATCTATCTATCCATCCCTCCTTCCTTCCCTCCCTCCATGCCTCCATCTTTCTCTCTCTCTCATCTGTCTGTCTGTCTGTCTGTCTGTCTGTCTGTCTATCCATCTATGCCTATTCATCCATTATCTATCTGTCTGTCTGTCTGTCTGTCTATCTATCTATCTGTCTGTCTGTCTGTCTGTCTGTCTGTCTGTCTGTCTGTCTGTCTGTCTGTCTATCCATCTATGCCTATTCATCCATTATCTATCTGTCTGTCTGTCTGTTTGTCTATCTATCTATCTGTCTGTCTGTCTGTCTGTCTGTCTATCTATCTATCTACCTGTCTGTCTGTCTGTCTGTCTGTCTGTCTGTCTGTCTATCTATCTATCTGTCTGTCTGTCTGTCTATCCATCTATGCCTATTCATCCATTATCTATCTATCTGTCTGTCTGTCTGTCTATCTATCTATCTATCTGTCTGTCTGTCTGTCTGTCTGTCTGTCTGTCTGTCTGTCTATCCATCTATGCCTATTCATCCATTATCTGTCTGTCTGTCTGTCTGTCTGTCTATCTATCTATCTGTCTGTCTGTCTGTCTGTCTGTCTGTCTGTCTGTCTGTCTGTCTGTCTACCTGTCTGTCTGTCTGTCTGTCTGTCTGTCTGTCTATCTATCTGTCTGTCTGTCTGTCTGTCTGTCTATCTATCTATGCCTATTCATCCATTATCTATCTGTCTGTCTGTCTGTCTGTCTGTCTATCTATCTGTCTGTCTGTCTGTCTGTCTGTCTGTCTATCTATCTATCTAGCTAGCTAGCTAGCTATCTAGCTAGCTAGCTCAATCCCAACAAAAGAATCACAAGTGACTGAATCCGGATGGAGAAAACTTAAGATAAAAAAAAAATGTGTGTGAATTCAAAGTGGGAACTCATGTTTGAATTGCTGATTCCATAATCCTTTGGGGAATTACTGGGTAATGTTGTGGAAAAACCCAATGAAAAAGACAAGAGACAGCAACAAAATAACAATAATTCTTACTCTAGGATTCAGAGGTTTATTTTGCTAATAATTTGGAACATAGCACAGTAACATAACGTCACTTACATTAATAACCCATTGCAATGAGGATCATAGGGCAATAGCAGATTCCAAAAGGACAGCTATAGGCCAATGGCAAATCAATCAGGTCCAAAAAAACCTCTTTATACCCTTTTCCATTCTAAGACTGTAGTCAGAATGTCTGCTGACTTTTGCTGACTTCCTGCTGACTTTCTGCTGACCTCCTGCTGAACATAACTTTCCACATATACCCGTGTACAAATAATACATCCATATTGTGAAAATAACATAAAGTTCAAGTTAAAGCTTTGTTTTAAATCATTACTGTGGGGCTACTCAGGCTTCCTCCATCCTCATCTCATTATATGAGGAGGGGGCTATATTTTTAATCTCCCACAGTGACTAGGATGGAACGATTTAAGGGGGGAACTGCCCTTTGAGATGAAGCATACCTCTACAATATGATATACAATTTATTATATCAATATATGATATAAAAAGATGTTGGGAACTCTAGAAAGAGTGCAGAGAAGAGCAACAAAGATGATCAGGGGACTGGAGGCTAAAACATATAAGGAACAGTTGCTGGAATTGGGAATGTCCAGTTTAATGAAGAGAAGGACGAGGGGGGACAGGATAGCAGTGTTCCAGTATCTCAGGGGCTGCCCCAAAGCAGAGGAGGTCAAGCTATTCTCCAGAGCAACAGAAGGCAGGACGAGAAGCAACAGATCAAGAAGAGAAGCAGAGTAGAAATAGAGAGAAATTTTGTAACAGTGAGGATGATCAACCAGTGGAACGGCTTGCCTCCAGAAGTTGTGGGTGCTCCATCACTGGAGGCGTACAAAAAGAGATGGGAGAACCATTTATCTGCAATGGCATAGTGTCTTCTGCTTGAGCAGGGGGTTGGACTAGATGACCTCCAGCTACAGTCTCTGAAGGCAAACCCTTTTATTTATTTTTTATTTTTTATACATTTTATTGTGTTTACAAATCTAGGTGAAATGTTAATGTATATTGCCAGTCCATGTATGATATGCCATTGTGAAATACCGAGGAAATCAGGAGATTCAGACCATTCAAATAAGTATAAAGATTTATTGAACGCTTAAGCTCTCTAGAAGAACCTGTCCAACTAATGGTCAAGGGAAATAAGCGGGAGATAAGAAGGCATTCGAGGTGGGCTGAACTTCGGTCTCTTGCAGAAGTGCAGGGATTCGTGACTGATGATGCATTTGATCCCTCCCTTGAGCTCTGCCTGGTCATCTCCTAGAGCCATAAGTTAAGCAAATAATAACTACACAGGAGATGGCAGCGGAATGGCATAAGCCAGCCTCCTCCAGAGTTGCAGAAGTTAGACGGAAGGAAAAGGTACCTTGCAGAAAATCATGGTCATCTGCAAATTTGCACATGATGGCTTATTGGGGGAGGAAGGGAAGAGAGATAGAGGGAGGGAGGGAGGAAAGAGAAGGAGGGGGGGAGATGGAAGGAAGGAAGGAAGGAAGGAAGGAAGGAAGGAAGGAAGGAAGGAAGGAAGGAAGGTGAAAGGGAGGGAGGGAGAGGAAGGTGAAAGGGAGGGAGGAAATAGAGGGAGGGAGAGGAAGGAAAGGAGGGAGGGAGGGAGGTGAAAGATAGGGAGGGAGGAAAAAGGAGGGAGATAAGAAGGAAGGAAGGGAGGTGAAAGGGAGGGAGGGAGGGAGGGAGGGAGAGGAAGGTTAAAGGGAGGGATAAATAGAGGTATGGAGGGAGGGAGAGGAAAGAAGGGAGGGATGTGAAAGGTAGGGTGGGAGGAAAGAGAAGGAGGGAGGAAGATAGAAGGAAAGAAGGAAAGAAGGAAGAAAGGAAGGAAGGAAGGAAGGAAGGTGAAAGGGAGGGAGGGAGGGAGGGAGGGAGGGAGAGGAAGGTGAAAGGGAGGGAATAATAGAGGTATGGAGGGAGGGAGAGGAAGGAAGGGAGGGAGGGAGGTGAAAGGTAGGGTGGGAGGAAAGAGAAGGAGGGAGGAAAGAGGAGGGAGGGAAATAGGAAGGAAAGAAGGAAGAAAAGAAGGAAAGAAGGAAAGAAGGAATTTCATCTAAACATAGGAAGGCCATTTGTTCTGTTATCAGAGTTTTTTTTTATTCTGAAATAACCAATGAGACAGTTGCAAAGATAGGCGAGGCGAGAGCTGGAGAAACATCCAGCCGAAAAGAGTTCTGTTTTTTTTTTCTGATAAAAACCAAGGAGAAATGGTAATTCCCATTTATATATTTCTCCACTGCCATCGCCTTCTTTTAAATGCCATCTTCTCCCTTCCCCAAGGGAGCTGTAAAGCATATATCTATTCGCCCTCCAATACCAGAAGCCCTCGCTTAAACAATGCATTTTGACGCTGATGTTTGCAGGGCATTTCTTTTGCAGGCTTCCTAACATTCAAAACCTGTCACGTCTCAAATCCTGGCGAAAAAGGGAAAAGAAAAAGAGAAAAAAGAAAAAAAAAAAGAACTGGCGTTGTGAGTGACAGGCATCTGGGGACAGTATATTAAACTTGGATGCCGTTCAATAAAAATACACATCAAGGGAGATGAAACCTTTACAATTGGCCGACAGTTTTATTTTTTCCTCGACGAGGTTTCAAGAACAAATAAAGAGAAAAAAGAGGGGGGGGGAGAAGAGGGAAAAAACAGGATGAAGGAATGAACCTGGAGGTCACTCCTGAACACGCTGAAATGTTTCATCAGGCACGTCTTTTGAAAATGTAACTTGACAATGGGGTTTTTCCCCCCATTTCTTTGTTTTCACTTAAAAAGATGTGCAAATGAGATTGCTGCTTCTTCTTCTTCTCCTCCTCCTCCTCCTCCTCCTCCTCCTCCTCCTCCTCCTCCTCCTCCTCCTCCTCCTCATTTTGCTTGTAAATAAAGATTTGTATTTTATTTAACTCTTCCATTTCCAAACCTTCAGGGTTCAACATCCTCCGAAAAAGCTGCTCATGCCAAATTCATCAAAAACCTCTAGAATAGTAATAGTAATAGTAGTAAAGTTGGAAGGGACCTTGGAGGTCATCTAGTCCAACCCCCTGCTCAGGCAGGAAACCCTACACCATTTCGGACAAATGGCTGTCCAGTCTCTTCTTAAAAACTTCCAGTGTTGGAGCATTCACCGCTTCTGGAGGCAGGTTGTTCCACTGGTTAATTATTCTAACTGTCAGGAAGTTTCTCCTTAGTTCTAAGTTGCTTCTCTCCTTGATGAGTTTCCACCCGTTGCTTCTTGTCCTGCCTTCAGGGGCTTTGGAGAATAGCTTGACTCCCTCTTCTTTGGGGCAGCCCTGAGATATTGGAATACTGCTATCATGTCCCCCCTTGTCCTTCTCTTCGTTCGACTAGACATACCCAATTCCAGCAACTGATTCTTATATGTTTTAGCTTCCAGTCCCCTAATCATCTTTGTTGCTCTTCTCTGCACTCTTTCTAGAGTCTCAACATCTTTTTTACATCGTGGTGACCAAAACTGGATGCAGGATTCCAAGTGTGGCCTTTCCAAGGCATTGTAGAGTGATAAAGGAATACCGTGATTCTATTAAAATGGTGGTTAGCTGGTGAAAATGAATGCAGAAACTGCACTGAGGGAAGTCAGAGCCCCAGAGGAGGAAATATTAAAAGGGCGGAAAAATATATTTCCTCAAAAGGATTTTTTAAAAAGCAGACACCAACCCTGACCCCAAGTCTCTGTCCCATGCAGGAGCCAGCCCTATACAAATGCAAATGTAAAATGTAAAATGCAAATGTAAAACCATCATAAAGTTGGAGCCAGAAAACTCAAGAAGACAAAGACCTAAAATCTGCATACCCCACCCAAACTCTGGGAGCCATTAGCCCCATCACCAGGGAAGCAGGATAGGATAATAGGACTAACCCATCACCATAAAGGATACCAGAGAGTCACACCTAGACTCAGGTCAGAATACGTGACACAGGAAATAGCCTCAAAGTTCATGCCACAGGAACAGGAAACTATTCCAAACAAAAGGCTAGAGAGGGTATAAAAACCTACTGCCCATGTGCTCAGCCCTTTTTTTCTCTATGGTCTTTCCTGCAAGAACCATCTTTCTGCCTCTTCAATAAACTGCAACCATCTTCCCAAAGCAGTCGCCACATTGTTTATTTATCCCCGGCTTGGATGAACCAGGATGAAGACTTTACTTCCCACACTGCGAAAAACATATCCTTTATACTCCTGAAGTCACTTACCTTTCCTCCCTTCCTCCCTTCCTCCCTCCCTCCCTCCATCCCTTCCTTCCTTCCTTCCTTCCTTCTTCCCTGCCTTCCTTCCTTCCTTCCTTCCTCCCTTCCGCCCTTCCTCTCTTCCTTCCTCTCTTCCTCCTTCCTTCCTTCTTCCCTCCCTCCTTTCCTTCTGTCCTTCCTTCCTTCCTTCCTTCCTTTCTTCCTTCCTTCCTTCTCAAATATTTTTAGCAGTTATCAGGTAGAAGAGACAATTCTTGGATTAAAATTATTATTTTTTCTTATATATAGTAGAGAAAGAAGAACAAAGCTGAGTTACTTTGAAGATCTCCTTCTCTTCCTCATTTTCCTTCCCCTTCCCTTTCTCTCCTCCTCCTCCACTTCCCCCTTCTCCTTCTTCTCCTCCTTCTCCTCCGTTCCCCTCCTTCTTTCCTTCTCCTTCCACTTCCTTTTCTCCCCTCCTCCACTTCCTCCTCCTTGCTCTTTTCCTTCTTTCCTTCTCCTTCTCTTTCCCCTTCCTTTTCTCTCCTCCTCCTCCACTTCCTCTTTCCCCTTCTCCTCCTCCTTCCCCTTCTCCCTCTTTCCTTCTCCTCCTCCTTCCCCTTTTCCTTCCCCTTCCCTTTCTCTCCTCCTCCTCCACTTCCTCCTCCCCTCCTCCTCCTTCTTCTTCCTTCCCCTTCTCCTTCTTTCCTTCTCCTTCTCCTTCTCCTTTTCCTTCCCCTTCCCTTTCTCTACTCCTCCTCCGCTTCCTCCTCCTCCTCCCCTCCTCCTCCTCCTTCTCCCTTCCCCTTCCCTTTCTCCTTCTTCTCCTTCCTTTCTTCTCCTCCTTTTCCTTCCCCTTCTCTCCCCCTCCTCCCCTCCCCCTCCTCCTCCTCCTCCTCATATCCCCACTCCCTTCTAGCACTGATAATATTACCTGGTTCAGTAATGAAATAGCTGCAAGAAGATCACGAAGCTCAGAGAGCACCAAGGACCCCGTTCTTCAAACCTGAGCTACAAATATTCTCTTCTGTTGGTGTGAGAGGAGTGAACTTATATTAAAAGTCATACAGTCTCCAATGCTCCATATCTCCCTCTCTCCTTTTTATCCTCCGTGATTCCTGTGGAATCTCCAGTGATTTGCTTTCAACTCTGATAGGAATTTTCGTGATGAAAAGAGCCAGAATCTATTTTGGCTTTACTAAGATAGCTCTATTGTTCATCTACAGTGATTGACATGGTAAACAATGTCCTAATTATATACCAGTTCTATTTGGTGTAACATTTCTATAAATAAGCAAACAAATTATCTTGGATGAGATTGGATTAGCCCATTGGAAGTCGGACGGTGCCAGCTCTTTATTGTTTTTGATGTTTTAATGCATTTAGTTTTATAGTTTTAATATGATTTTATATATTCAGATTTGATTAGAAGATAGGTAGCTATTTAAATGTTTTAAATCTGTCTGTGTCTATCTCACTATATCTGTATCCATCCATCCATCTCTCTATCTATCCCTCTATCCCACAATCTTTCTATCTCTCTTTAACTATCCATCCATCCATCCATCATCTATCTCTGTATCTCCCTATCTCTGTTTAACTCACTATCTCCATCTATCTATCTCTATCTATCTGTCTGTCTGTCTGTCTCTCTGTCTGTCTGTCTGTCTATCTATCTCTCTGTAAAACTCACTATCTTTATCTGTCTATCTATCTATCTATCTATTTTGAGCTCACTATCTCCATCTATCTATCTATCTATCTATCTATCTATCTATCTATCTATCTATCTATCTATCTCCATCCATCCATCATCCATCTATCCATCTATCATCCATCTATCATCCATGTATGATACATTTCAGGGTGTAGAGGATTCCTTGGACGAATTATCTAGCTGTTGCCTAATTCCATTAAGATTTTCTTTGACAACTAGATTCTACTTGGTTTCCAATCCTTTTTGATCAATTATAGGGATTTTTTAATTAATTAAAAGCAATTTGAGTTTTTTAAAAATGTCTTGGCCAGACAATAGCTAGAAGTAGACCATTGTTTTCATTGGCTGAAGAAGATTCTGAGCCAGTTTTTGTACTTATTTTCTAGAAATAGCAATTCGGACTTGGTAAATCTCAGAGCTGCAAAGTCTGTTTAGGTCTCCTGAACACTCCTTAACCTTCCTAAATATGGAGGAGCATAATTCTCACATTTAGAAGTGATACAGGCTGCTTATGGATGATTTGTTTCTACACTTCTCCAATTTTTATGCATAGAAAGAATGAATTGTTATGAAAAAGAAAACATACATACTGCATATATTCACAGTTGGTGGGTTTGTATGCTTTTCTTGACCAGTTTATCACTTTTGGAAGATCAAAGCAGCATATATAGCTTATTTCTAAAACAGGAGAAATCGTATTTAAGGAATATGACAGGTGAGGCCTGCACTGCAAGGCAATACAATTCCAAAAGATTAGATTGACATTTTACCTTTCTGTATGGACATTTTATGAATACAATCAAAAGGACACCATGAAGATTTAAACTTCAACACCAAAGCATTTTTATCCATTGGCATGTAAATGTCACCATATGGATGGCCATATAAATTAATTAAAGTAAAATAAGAAGGAAAGGAAAATGAAATGAAATAAAAATATAATAAAAATTATAATAATATAATATAATATAATATGAGTAGAGTAGAGTAGAGTAGAGTAGAGTAGAGTAGAGTAGAGTAGAGTAGAGTAGAGTAGAGTAGAGTACAATATGACTTTAGAATAGAATAGAACTGGAAGGGACCTTGGAGGTCTTCTAGTCCAGCCCCCTGCTCAAGCAGGAGAACCTATACCATCTCAGACAGGTGAATGTCCAGTCTCTTCTTAAAAACCTCTAGTGATGGAGTGCCCATGATTTCTGAAGGCAACTTCTGTTCCACTAATTGATTGTCCTCACTGTCAGGAAGTTTCTCCTTAATTCTAGGTTTCTTCCCTATTTGATTAGTTTCCAATCACTGTTTCTCGTCCTTCCCTCTGGTCCTCTGGTGAATAAAGTGACCCCCCTCTTCTTTGTGGCAGCCCCTCAAATACTGGAATACTGTTATCATGTCTCCCCTGTTTCTTCTTTTCTTTAAACTAGCCAAACGCAAAATAATAATAATAATGATGATGATAATAAGGACAAATGCATACAAAGTCAAAATTGAGAAGACAGCAACAGACAGTAAGTGCCGCCTATGCAAAGAAGCTGAAGAAACAGTGGACACTTGGTAAGCTGTTGCAAGAAGATTGCACAAGCAACGGCATGACAAAGTAGCAACAATGGTGCATTGGAAGATCTGCAAAAAATATCATTTGCCTGTAAGCAAAAACTGGTGGGATCATAAAATAGAGAAAGTCATAGAAAATGATAAAATTAAACTGCTCTGGGACTTCAGAATTCAAACAGACAAGCACCTGCAACATAACACCCCAGACTTAACAATTGTCGATAAGAAGACAAAAAAGTCTGGATAGTGGACGTGGCAGTGCCTGGAGATAGCAAATAGAAGAGAAAGAACTGGAGAAGATAACAAAATACAAAGACCTACAAATAGAAATAGAAAGACTGTGGCAAAAGCAAGCAAGGGTAGTACCAATAGTCATAGGCTCCTTGGGTGCAATCCCAAAACAACTGGAGCACCACTTGAACACCATTGGCATTGACAAATTCCCTATTAGTCAATTGCAAAAGGCGGCCTTATTAGGAACTGCTTCCATCCTGCGACGATACCTGTAATACCATCAAACATCCACATCTGCCTATCCCAGGTCCTGGGTAAGGACTCGATAGGTAGACAAAATGCCAAATCCAGTCTGAACATCTGGCTGACTGTGCGATGATCGATAATAATAATAAAGACAGTAAGTGCCGCCTATGTAAAGAAGCTGAAGAAACGCTCATGGGAACATTGGGAAAACATTATGTGAATTCAAGAAGAGATCATATGAAACTCTCCGTTCATGATTTACTTTTCAATCAAATTTGAAGCAGGGGTGGAACCCAGAACAGAGAAAGGCCCATCTGCTGTAGGCACCAGCTGGTAGAAAAAAAATCACTCTTCGCCTGGGACTTTGTGAGCTTAAAAAACAAACAACAACAAACCAAATAGAAGCCTCTTTCAAACTGAACACAAAGGGTTTTATCAAGTAAGGGACATTACTGTCAAGAAATTACAACCTCCGCATGGACATCCATGTTGACAACAGTGTTTCCACTGATAGCCATATCGCAGTAAAAGATTCACACAGGACTGTCCAACAAGGGATGACTTAGATGTAAGTCATCTAAGCAACAGCTCCCACCCTGTTGGTTTTCCGGTAGGCCTGGGGTTTATAAAATCCGACCCCTGGATGAATGTTACTGTATTGTTTGTCTTGTTAAATTATATTGTGTTTTTATTGTTAGCCACCCGGAGTCCTGCGGGAATGGGGCGGTCTATGCATTTTAATAAATAAATAAATAAACAAACAAACAAAGAAACAAATAAATAAATAAATGTAACGCTCCCAAATATGAAAAAAAAAAAAAAAATCCTGTAAAGAAAATTGCAGATGACAAGGCTGTTATTGGCTCACCCAGTCAGATGAAGGAATTTTGCCCGTTCTCTTCTTGGAGACCTCTTTCCCTTTGGAAATAAATAAGCTGCAATGAAAACATCTTTCTTAAGTTTCCCATCTTCATATTACCAACATCTCTCTCTCTCTTTCTCCCTCCCTCTCTGTCTCTCTCTGTCTCTCTCTCTCTCTCTCTCTCTCTCTCTCTCTCTCTCTGTGTGTGTGTCTGTGTGTGTGTGTGTGTGTGAGAGAGAGAGAGAGAGAGAGAGAGAGAGAATCAGGGATATATAACAAATGTTGCACAGTTATTGGAGACAAAGGTTTAAAAGAATAACATAGCATTTGATTCTGTCTCATGCTAGAGGCATCATCTAAAGTTCAAAGGCAGCGAATTCGATCCGAACTCTCCTCTTATGAAAGATGACCTGGACAAAGAGAGAGAGAGAGAGAGGAGAATATTCCTCTGGTTTGTCAAAAGCACCCTGGGAATCAGAGATTGGGCTCAACCCTATGTTCATCAGGTGAAGAAGGGAAGGGAAGGGAAGGGAAGGGAAAGGAAGGGAAGGGAAGCAAGACTTCAGGAAAGACGGAAGGGGAAGTAAAGGAAGGGAAGAGACTTCAGGAGAGAGGGAAGGGAGGGAGGGAGGAAAGGGATGGAAAAGGAAGGGAAGGGAGACTTCAGGAGAGAGGAAATGAAAGGAAAGGAAAGGAAAGGAAAAAGGGAAAGGAAAGGAAGGAACACTTCAGGAGAGAGGAAATGGGAGGGAGGGAAGGGAAGGGAAGGGAAGGGGGAGGGAAAGGAAGGGGCTTCAGGAGAGAGGGAAGGGGGAGGGAGGGAAGGGAAGGGAAAGGAAAGGAAGGGAAAGGAAAGGGAAGGAAGGAAGGAAGACTTCAAGAGAGAGGAAATGGGAGGGAGGGAAGGGAAAGGAAAGGAAGGAAGACTTCAAGAGAGAGGAAATGAAGGGAAAGGAAGAAAGGAAAGGAAAGGAAGAGAGATTTCAGGAGAGAGGAAATGGGGAGGGAAGGAGGGAAGGGAAGAGAGCAGGAGAAAGGGAAGGGGAAGGAAGGAAAGGAGGAAATGGATGGGAAAGGAAGGGAAGAAAGACGTCAGGAGAGAGGTAAGCAGAAGGAAGAGACAGAAGGGAAGGAAAGGGAGACTTGAGGAGAGAGGGAAGGGGAAGGAAGGGAGGGAGAAAAGAATCAGGGGAAGGGAAGGGAGAGCCTGGCTTCCAAACAGTCCTGTTCCATCTGAAATATCACAGAACTTTCCCCATCAGAGGGTTATCTTTTGGAAAATGCTGACATTTCTCCCCAAACAAAATATTTATTGGGAGAAGGAATGGAAGACATCAGAATTCTCCAGACATCATTTTTTGGACCATCTATTCTTAAAAATCCTAGTGCAACCTATCTGTCCATTAAACCCATCACAAGAGTTTGTGATTTATTTCCTGTGTGGTTCCAAGTACGTTGATGCCTTGGGACTTCTTTCTCCAAATTAGTTTGTTCATAAAGGGAAAGGATCAAGGTGGGCTTCTCTGAGTGTCACTCAATCTAAAGAATGAGGAAAAATTGTGAGGCTTTTCTTTTTTAAAAAAAGAATGGTCCTATAAAATGGTGTAACTGAAGGCAATGTCTGAGTCTCTTCTCATTCACCTGGATCATTTAGATCATTTAGAGAATGCAAAATGATTTTATTACAAAGGAAGGGTAAGTAGGTAGGTAGGTGGGTGGGAAGGATGATCCCATGCACTGCTTGCCCCACCACATACATCGGACAAACCAACAGAAGAATAAGTGCACGCATATATATACACATACATGCAGTATATATATATATATATATATATATATATATATATATATATATATATATATATATATGTTTTCTGAGGTTTTCGCGGGTATTTGTATATAGGTCTTTGGTTGTTCGGGTTTTCTCCCGCGTAAAATTGGAAGTGTCTTGGCAACGTTTCGACGAAGTCACATTCGTCATCTTCAGGCTGGTGTTTTTAGCTTCTTGCTTTGAGCAGCAATGTGTGGTTTTAGCTGTTTCTTCCTTTTAACTGCCAGTGAGGGTATGAACTGATTGGATGGGAGCTTGGCTGTGTTCTGATTGGGTGGAGGTGTGTTCTGAATGGTTAGGGGCTTGGCTGTACTCTGATTGGCTGGGGGAGTGTTCTGTTTGGTTGTGCTCAGGTTAGTCTGAGTTGCAGAGGGGTTTAAGATTTTGGGGTTAGGGAGTCGTTTGTCAATAAGGGCAGGTTTCCAAATGGCTGGTAGGCGGGAGGTATCATCTCGCTTGTTCATGCTGTGTGGGCGTTTTTCTATCTCGATGGCTTCTCTGATTATTCTGTTATTAAAATGTTCACTTTTGGCAATGGTTCTGGTATTTTTAAAGTCAATTTCATGTCCTGTGGCTTTAAGGTGTTGGACCAGGGAAGATGTTGGTTCCTCTTTTTTGACTGAGTTCTTATGTTCTTCAATGCGTGCACTTATTCTTCTGTTGGTTTGTCCGATGTATGTGGTGGGACAAGTGGTGCATGGGATTTCGTATACTCCTTGATTTTCTAATTCAATTTTATCTTTGGGGTTTCTAAGGATGGTGGATATTTTTCTGTTTGTGCAGAATATATATATATATATATATATATATATATATATATATATATATATATATATATATGTTTTCTGAGGTTTTCGCGGGTATTTGTATGTAGGTCTTTGGTTGTTCGGGTTTTCTCCCACGTAAAATTGGAAGTGTCTTGGCGATGTTTCGACGAAGTCCCATTCGTCATCTTCAGGCTGGTGCTTTCAGCTTCTTGCTTTGAGCAGCATTAAATTTATTAAATAGTAAAAAAGCATGAGCACCAGGAAATTTACAAAACTACAAAAGTTTTAATTCAATAAAACACCAAGCTTTCATTGGCGGCTGCCAACATCGTCAGGGTACATTCTAGTCGATGGGGAAGTTCATACATATATCTCCCTATCTCTCTATCTCCCTCCCCCCTCTCTACCATGTGTCTGTCTGTCTGTCTATTTATCTATCTATCTTTATCTCTATCCATAACCATAACCATAACCATAACCATAACCATAACCATCCATCCATCCATCCATCCATCCATCCATCCATCCATCCATCTATCTATCTATCTCTATCTCTATCTCTATCATCCATCCCTCTCTCTCTCTCCCTCCCTCCCTCCCTCCCTCCCTCCCTCTCTCTCTCTCTCTCTCTCTCTCTCTCTCTCATCTATATCTATATATCCATCCACGTGCAACATTTATATTAGCAATTTTTAAGAGTTTTGTGAATATGCTGGTCTCTGCATATTTAGCACCAGTTAGAATTCCCACAAAAAGCAAAATGCGGGGAAAATTTGTCCCCTGATAGAAGAGGAAAGCTAAGAGAGTTGAGCTACTGGCTAGAAGGAGGACGTTTCTGATGGAGTCGTGTGATGTTATTCCACTTCTTGCATTCTGGAACCAACAACCTGGGGATTTTTAATCTCCAGTCTCCCTTTGAAATTAATGAAATGAATGAAGTCTCATAGCTGAAACGTACATAAGAGCTTCTTGTGTGCAATGTAATTTCATTTTAAGGCATCAAGTGTGAAACCATCTGAAGCCTAGAGACCAAATTTGTATTATAATAGTATATTATTATTATTATTATTATTATTATTGTTGTTGTTGTTGTTGTTGTTGTTTGTTATTCATTGATTGACTCCAGAAAGAGAAAAAAGGAGACAAACCACATTCCTGTAACTTGCTTTTAATGAAATATTCCAAGGCATCCCCCCAAAAAAATCACCCTCAAGGCAGTTCAGTAGCAGTAAAATATTATCTTCTTTTTTTATGGGTCCCTGTCAGATTCTTCCCTTACTTTATGTTGTAGTATAATGTACACATACATGAGAAGGGAGAGAAAGGAAAGGAAAGGAAAGAGAAAGATAGATGGAGGGAGAGCAGGAGGGGGAAGGGAGGGACGGAGGGAGGGAGGAAAGAAGGAAGGAAGGAAGGAAGAAAGGGAGGGAGGGAGAGAGGGAGGGAGGGAGGGAGGAAGGAAGGCAGGCAGGAAGGATGGAGGCAAGGAAGGGAAGGAAGGAGGGAAGGAAGCAAAGGAAGGAGGGAAGGAAGGAAGGAAGAAAGAAAGAAAGGAAGGAAGGAAGGAAGGAAGGAAGGAAGGAAGGAAGGAAGGAAGGAAGGAAGGAAGGAAGGAAGGAAGGAAGGAAGGAAAAGATCTGATAAACCAAAAATTTTGCCCAGTCCTCCTGTCCTTGACTTTCTTAATTCTGTTAGTACTCCTGGAAGCCTTTTATAGTCTTAAATAATTCTCTTGTAAGGTACTATCAACATTTACAATATACATTCTTTCAGGTCTGGCTCTGAAAGATTCCTGGAACATTATATAGTCGACATGCTCTAAGTTTAGGTCAGATTAGAATTAATCAAAGCAGTCTTAACTATTAGCCTGTTTTACAAATCCCCCCCAGTCTATAAAGCTAAGAGCAGGTGAGCTTGGAAATTCATTCTGCAGGTTCTCCCCCAAATAAATTAATACCTCTAAATTTACAAAGTCTTAGTAAGACCACAGTTGGAATACTGCATCCAATTTTGGTCACCACAAAATAAAAGAAGATGTTGAGACTCTGGAAAGAATGCAGAGAAGAGCAACAAAGATGATCAGGGGGCTGGAGGCTAAAACATATAAAGAACAGTTGCTGGAATTGGATGTGTCTAGTTTAACAAAGAGAAGGACGAGGGGGGACATGATAGCAATATTCCACTATTTGATGGGCTGCCACAAAGAAGAAGAGGATGGGGTCAACCTTTTCTCCAAAGTGAATGAAGGCAGAACAAGAAGCAATAGATGGAAACTAATCAAGGAGAGAAGCAACCTAGAACTAAGGAGAAATTTCCTGACAGTGGGAACAATTAACCGGTGGAACAATTTGTCTCCAGAAGCTGAAGGTTTTTATTTAGGGACTGGACAACCTTTTGCCTAAAATGGTATAGCGTCTCCTGCTTGAACAGGGAGTTATTCTGTACAATTTTGTATAAGAGTTGAGTTCTGGAAACAACGGATGGAAACTAATCAAGGAGAGAAGCAACCTAGAACTAAGGTGACAGTGAGAACAATGGACCAGTGGGATGGCTTGCCTTTGGAAGCTGTGGGTGATCCAAGACTGGAGGCTTTTAAGAAGGGATTGGGCAGATTTGTCTCAAATGGTACAGGGTCTCTGGCTTCAGTAGGGGGTTGAAGACCTCCGAGGTCTCTTCCCATTCTGTTATTCTATGTTCTATGATGCAGAAATTCTAGGAAAAATTGCCAATAGTCTTCATCTCAAGTGTGTGTACTTCGGAAGTATGGAGAGCCCTCAAATGAACAAAATTACTATACAACATCACATTCTCTAAACTTGTAGGCACACTTGATGCTAGGAAGGCATTTACACACAGACGCAGATGCCCGAATAGAATGTATATTTAAAACTATGAGATTTATTTTTCAATTCAGTGCCCCAAAAGAAATAGTGAATAGGCTACAGAGTCAATTTCGGCTCTCGTAGCATTGCATTACACCCCAGCCTAAGGGGATAAGCTTTATCTGGCACAAGAGACTATGAAAGTTTCTAGTCCATTAGCCACCAATGGGTGCAGTTCAATGAGATAATAGATCTAGCTATGGGTGAATCGCAAGCATTCTTATCGCAGAGCTGTTCTTAATTCAAACATTTCTTTTAAAAGCGTCATTGTTCTGTCCTAGCTGTTTAGAAAGACGAATGCAGAATTAAAGATGGTCATAATACCTTATTTTGATGGACAGGAATTTATGTGGCAAAGATTTCTCCTACTCCTTTCTGGATTGTGTTACTTTTTATCACCTTGTGACATTATAATTCCACCACCATTATTTGATTTTATTTTATCTGATTATTCTCTCTCTCTCTCTCTCTCTTCCTCCTCCTCCTCCTCCTTCTTCTGCTTCTCCTCCTCTTCCTCCTTCTCCTCCTCCTCCTCCCCTTCTTCTTCTTCTTCTTCTTCTTCTTCTTCTTCTTCTTCTTCTTCTCCTCCTCCTCCTCCTCCTTCTCCTCCTCTTCTTCCTCCTCCTCCTCCTCCTCCTCCTCCTCCTCCTCCTCCTCCTCCTCCTCCTCCTCCTCCTCCTCCTCCTCCTCCTCCTCCTTCTTCTTCTTCTTCTTCTTCTTCTTCTTCTTCTTCTTCCCTCTTTCTTTTCTTTTCTTTTCTTCCAATAACAAATTCCATGAATTTAGGGCCTTGTTATTAGTATAAATAAAAAAAAATGAACAAAATAAAACAGGAGGTAGGGATTAAGAAATTGTGTTGGAGAAGACTCTTCAGAGTCCCTTGGACTGCGGGGAGATCAAACCAGTTAATCCTAAAGGATATCAACCCTGACTGTTCTTTGGAAGGACAGATGCTGAAGGCAAAGCTCAAATATTTTGGCCACCAAATGAGAAGACCGGACTCCTTGGAGAAGACCCTGATGTTGAGAAAGATGGAAAGCAAAAAGGAGAAGAGGACGGTAGAGGATGAGATGGCTAGATAGGATCATTGGCACAATGAACATGAATTTGGGCAAACACTGGGAGACAATAGAGGATGGGGGAGGGGCTGGTGTGCTCAGGCTCACGGGCAATCATAGCGAGTTTCCTACCAGTGTGGTGATGATGTTACCTAGTTGTATCATGAAAAGTCTGCAAGAAAACCACCAAGCTCAGAGAGCACCAAGGACCCCACAGTCCTCCTCCTCCTCCTCCTCCTCCTCCTCCTCCTCCTCCTCTTCACAAACCCCACTCCCTTCTAGCACTGATGATGTTACCTAGTTGGGTCATGAAAAGAAAACCACCAAGCTCAAAGAGCACCAAGGACCTCACAATCCTCCTCCTCCTCCTCCTCTCCACAAACCCCACTCTCATGATGGTGTTCTCTAGTTGGGTCATCAAACGTCTGCAAGAAAACCACCAAGCTCAGAGAGCAACAAGGACCCCACAGATGTAACCTTGTTGTTTGGGTCTTCCAGATGGACTCATCACCACTGTAATTGAATTCATCTCCTCGCCATTAGTCATCCTCTTCTTCTCCCTTTTCCTTCCTCCTTTCCCAGCATTAGACCCTTTTCTTGAAACCACGTCTTTACATAATATGTCCAAATACAAATACAAACGTTCAAAGCTTCACCATCGATAATGACTTGAGAGGGGGAGGGGAAGGAATTTCAAGGCCAGAAGACTTTCTGACAGAAGAATCTCTGTGAAAACCCAACAATGGAGGTTTCCTTTCAGTATCTTAAAAGAGCATGAATTTCTTTTCAGAAGGAATAAAATGAGGAAAAGCAATTCTTTTATTTATGCAGGGCAGATGTATTGAAGAAATCCATTCATTTCCCTGGTTTTGAAAAAGCCTCGTCCATTCTCCTCAAATAAAAGTGAGGGTGCAACCACGTAGCATTTTGAAATTTCACAAGGCTTCAAGTTTTGTAGCACACTGTCTGAAACCGCCGGAAAAAGATTCCCCCAATATTTATAATCTGCTTAATTTATGCTCAAGCAGGTGGTGCCCCTGAGATTTGCACTAAAATGTCGATTCTCGGGTATCGTGGATGATAAAATGGATCCATCACCGTCCATGTGTGAAAATGAGTGTTTTATAGAATGCCTAGAAAACCTAAGGAATGAGAAAAATGGGTCATCAAAGTTATGAACCACTCAATTTGTCAAAAATTTCATAGACATTCTACGCAAGGCCAAAAGGCAAATCGGCAAGGTATAAAACACTTGCACTAAAATGCATTTTAGACTTCTTTGTTACAACAAGTAGGTCATTACAAGCCTTTTTCTCTGGGTTTTTTTTTTTCAATAAGAAAGTCCCGTACTTTATTTTGCATTTATTATTTCATTTTCACATATGGCTTTTTAATAAAAGGCCAGGGATAAGGTTAGGGTTAGGGTTAGGGTTGGGTTATGGTTATTTTTATGGTTATCCTAACTCTAACTGTAACCCTTACCCTAGCCCCAACATTAACCCCAACACTAATCTTAACCTTAAACCTAACCCTAACCCTAACCTTAAACCTAGCTCTAACCCTAACACTAACCTTAACCTTAACCTTAACCTTAACCTTAACTTTAACCTTAACCTTAATCTTAACACTAACACTAACCTTAACACTAACACTAACCTTAACCTTAGCCTTAATACTAACACTAACACTAACACTACCCTTAACCTTAACACTAACCTTAACCTTAACCTTAACCTTAACACTAACACTAACACTAACCTTAACCTTAATCTTAACACTAACACTAACACTAACCTTAACACTAACACTAACACTACCCTTAAACTTAACACTAACCTTAACCTTAACCTTAACCTTAACCTTAACCTTAACACTAACACTAAACTTAACCTTAACCTTAACACTAACACTAACACTAACACTAACCTTAACACTAACACTAACCTTAAACTTAACACTAACCTTAACCTTAACACTAACCTTAACCTTAACACTAACACTAACACTAACACTAACCTTAACACTAACACTAACCTTAACCTTAACACTAACACTAACACTAACCTTAACACTAATACTAACCTTAACCCTAATCCTAATCCTAATCCTAACCCTAACCCTAACCTTAACCCTAACCCTAACCCTAACCCTAACCCTAACCTTAACACTTACACTAACCTCAACACTAACCCTAACACTACCATTAACTTTTATCAAAAGTTACTAGTTGCAATAAAGTCAGGTGGAATCTGACTTTCCTGTGCATCAATACAAAACCATTTCCTTCATTCCCAGTCCCTCTCCCCATTACAGAGTAAAGTCCAGCCAATGCAATGATGCTGAGATATTTTGGGAACAGAATAACAGAGTTGAGAGGGATCTTGGAGGTCTTCTAGTCCAACACCCCTACTCAGGCAAGGAAAACCCGCCTATACCATTTCAGACAAAGTGTTGGAGCACCCACAACATATGGAGGCAAGCTGTTCCACAGGTTTACTATTCTCACTGTCAGGCAATTTCTCCTTAGTTCTAGGCTGCTTCTCTCCTTGGTTAGTTTCCATCTGTTGCTTCTTGTAAGAGTGTCGGTATATACATATGTATGTATATGGTATGTTGGTATGTGTGTTATGTATATCTACACTTTTGAGAGCAGGCCACAGAATTTCATTTTTAATATGTGCCACTGTGCGCACAGTAGAAAATGACAATAAAGCTTATCTTATTTTATTACCGATAGCAGATATAAAACATTTTAAGTTCCATTTGATAAAATGAATCTTCTGGTTATTTCTGTTGCATCCCCCCCCCCAAGAAAAATCAGATTAGCTCAAGATAGCATGCAACAGACATGTTAAGAAACACACAGGGGGAAAAAACCACAACAGATTAAAAATTGATGAATACCTACTTGGGAAAATCACGGAGATTGAAATATTTAATGAACTTAGGAGCTGGAAGAAAACAATATAAGCCAATGTTATATTAGATTTATCTTCCTGGGCAATTGCAAATGCTGAGTAAAATTTGTTAATTAGAGAAATTGACCCTAAAGTTAATTTAGTATCTGTCTTCCTCAGACTGGATGAACTTTCAGAAAAATTGAGAGATAATGAATTTATATGGGGTTAGTAATCATACTAGAAACATTTTTTTTCTTTATAATTTAAGAACTTCTTCTATCTCCTGAAAGTAAACATCACTGAGATTTTTTTTTCTTTGCAAGGCACTTCCGTGGTGGGGAGTTAAAATTTGTAAAGTGGCATGTACAGATGGTGTGCATTGAGTCACAAAGCAAAGAGAGAAGAGCAACAAAGATGATCAGGGGACTGGAGGCTAAAACATATGAAGAACGGTTGCTGGAAGTGGGTATGTCTAGTTTAATGAAGAGAAGGACGAGGGGAGACATTATAGCAGTCTTCCAGTATCTCAGGGGCTGCCCCAAAGAAGAGGGAGTCAAGCTATTCTCCAAAGCACATGAAGGCAGGACAAGAAGCAACGGGTGGAAACCAATCAAGGAGAGAAGCAACCTAGAACTAAGGAGAAATTTCCTGACAGTTAAAACAATTAACCAGTGGAACAACCTACCTCCAGAAGTTGTGAATGCTCCAACACTGGAGGTCTTGAAAAAGAGACTGGACAACCATTTGTCTGAAATGATAAAGGGTTTCCTGCCTGAGCAAGAGGTTGGACTAGAAGACCTCCGAGGTCCCTTTGATTGTTATGGTTCACCTTGCAGATTTAATCTGGAAATCTTTGAAAATCTGAAAATCATGGAAATTTTGACTGCCCTCTCCTCTTCTTTCTGCAGATGCTTTCATCTCAATAGTGCATCCAAAATTTAAAAAAATCCCTAACTTGTCTATGATGGCATGTCTATCTCTTCTTCTTTCTCTTTTTCTTCCTCTTCCTCTCTCTCTTTCTCCCTCTCTTTCTTTCTTTCTTTTTTTCTTTCTTTCTTCCTTCCTTCCTTCCTTCCTTCCTTCCTTCCTTCCTTTCTTCCTTTCTTCCTTTCTTTTTTCTTTCTTCCTTTCCTTCCTTCCTTCCTTCCTTCCTTCCTTCCTTTCTTTCTCTCTCTCTCTCTCTCTCTCTCTCTCTGTCTGTCTCTGTCTGTCTGTCTGTCTGTCTGTCTCTCTCACACACACACACACACACACACACACACAAACAAACACACACACACACACACACACACACACACACACACACACAGAGGGACCTACACACCCTAATAAAGGATATTAGGGTTAGGGTTAGAACTAGGGTTAAGGTTAGGGTTAGGGTTAATTTTGGGGCTAGTGTTGGGTTAGGGTAAGGGTTATGGTTAAAGTTAGGCTCACCATAAAGATTGGAGTTAGGGTTAGGGTTAGGGTTATTGTTGGCATTAGGGTTAGGATTGGGGTTGAGGTTAAGGTTGGGGTTGGGTTACATTTATGGTTGGGGTTGGGGTCTGGGTTGGGGTTAGGGTTATGGTTCCAGTTAGGGTTAGAGAGAGAGTAGGGGTTAGATTTGGGATTAGGATTAGGGTTTGATTCAGCAAAATTTCAATCCGATCCTCATACTGGAGCTGATTTCAATGGAACCAGGAATCCATTTCCCATCAGGACATTGAATGTGAGTACAGAACTTTGTGGTCTTTCAATGGGTGTTTACATTTGCTGTCTATAAGATTACCCCACTGTTCGATATGCAATGTTTATATTCTGTGTTCAAAATTGGAAACGTTCAACATTACTCACAATGTTGGAACAGTGTGTGAAGATGATGGATCTCCTAGAGATGGCTTCTTTGACCAGAGAAAGACAGTATCTAAATTTATAGATGAATGAAAACCCTTGTAGAGGTTTTTTTGTTTTTTTGTTTGGTTTTTTTGCATGAAATGGGGAAAATGAACATGACTTGCAGTTTTGAAGATTAAGGAAAAAGAAGACAATAGAAAAAGTGAGGTTGTGTATATATATATATATATATAGGTTGCTAACAAAGAATAAAGAGAGAATGGTATAGGTATTTTGAGTTCCTTTAACTCTCTTCAGCCAAACTTACTCTTCTGAGATTCGAACCTGGGCTATCTGCATGTTAGGCAGATGTTATAACCTCTAAGCCACAGGCTCTCCTCACTTTGTCAGCTGTATCTGCCTAACATGCAGATAGCCCAGGTTCGAATCTCAGAAGAGTAAGTTTGGCTGAAGAGAGTTAAAGGAACTCGAAATAGCTATACCATTCTCTCTTTATTCTTTGTTAGCAACCTAAAAATGTAAAAATGATGTCACAGTTGGCGACTGCTGCTTGTGGATGGCTCTAGATTGAGCTGATACAGGCAAAAGAAAAGAAAGAAGATTTCTTTCTCCCATATTTGGGCTGACAGGGTGTTCATTCAAGGTAAATATATATACGGACGAGAATAAGGGGGAGAGCACACAAAAAGAAGAGGGTGTTGGCATGCAACCAGTGGAGCTCCACCCCCATGGTAGGATACAAGAAAACATCGAATTAAATCCCCTCGATACGACGGGAACGAATACCACCAGGAGAGAGGGGGACATAGGTTTGCCAATGACCCCAGAAATCAGCAATAGAGAAATAAAGAAAAGAACTCGAAGGAATGATGAGAAAGAACATAATGTTAGATATCCATTCCGCTTATCAGCTGATCAACCGGGGCCAGTGACGCGGTCTAAGAGCCGTGCGCAGACGTTGACCAAACCCATTTAAACCACCTTGTCAGAACGGCCTTTTAGCCCTGATGATGTTGGGGAGTTTTCCCAATGAAAGCTTGGAAACTCGATTCTTGGGTACGTTCATGATAAAGTCATATCATGACTAAGTCATATCATGACTTGGGTACATTCATGATAAATTCATATTATATATATATATAAAATCATAGAGTAGGGGATAATTTTGTCCTATTTTTTTTTTTTTTGCAGATCAAATTGGAAGCTCCTTCTTTCTATTTCACTTTATTCTTTCTTACAGAAATCGCTTTGAAGTTCTGAATCTCATTCCTGGGGAACCAGAGGAACTATAGAATGAAATCAAAGAAGCCATTAAGGATGTATATGAAAAGAGACTGTGAAAGACGAAGAATCGCAAGAAAGCAAACTGGATGTCAGACGAAACTATGGAAATTGCCAAGAAGTGGAAACTGTAGCCAAGAGAGGCAATGATTACACAAAGGAACTTCATAAAAAAATTCAGAGAGTTATTAGAAGGGGTAAGAAACAGAAATGCAACCATATTTCTGAAGATATTGAATATGGAAACAGACGTGGAAAAACAAGGAAGGCCTTCCAAGGGATATTTGAATGAGGAATTGGTATGATAAAGGATGGCAGTGGGCCACACTATGCCAACAAATCTGGAGAACAACACAGACAATACAGTGGCCCTCACACTGGAGGAGATCAGCCAACATATCAAACACTAAAGAAAGTAGACTTTATTAAATCGATCGTACAATATCCTTAATTTCACATTGTAGCAGAATAATGCTTAAGAATATCCATTGCAGATTACAGGCTGGCTTTAGAAAAGGCTGAAACATGACAGCAGTGTTCCAATATTTGAGAGGCTCCTACAAAGATGGGGGGGGGGTGTCAAACTATTTTCCAAAGTACCAAAAGGCAAGACGAGAAACAATGGATGGAAACTAACCAAGGAGAGAAGCAATCTGGAACTAAGGAGAAATTTCCTGACAGTGAGAACGATTAACCAGTAGAACAATCTGCCTCCGGAAGTTGTGAGTGCTCCATCACTGAAGGCTTTTAAGAAGAGATTGGACAGCCATTTGTCTGAAATGGTGTGGGGTTTCCTGCCTGAGCAGGGGGTTGGACTTGATGACCTCCAAGGTCCCTTCCAACTCTGTCATTCTATGTTTGATGAGACATTATTATTAATGCATATTGATCGGTTTGAAAAAGCCAAACAATATAAAAAAGAAATCACCATGCGTTTCATTGATTGGAGAAAGACCTTTGATGGGGTTAATCAGTCAGTTTGCTCAGTATATACTGAAGCAAGCTGGATTGGAAGAAGATGGTTGTGGCTTTAAAAGGGGAGAAGGAAAAATTAATAAAAGGAGGAATAACTAGGCAGTAATCAGCCAATTTGGTTTGGTGGTTAAGGTCTGCTTTAGAAATTATGCATTCTAATCCTGCTTTTGGCATGAAAGCCAACTGGGTGTCTTTGGGCCGATCACCAGGAGACTGTGAGTTCCAGTCCTGCTTTATTTCTTTATTATTTATTTTATTTTATTTATTAAAATTTATAGACCGCCCCACTCCCGCAGGACTCCGGGCGGCTAACCATAAAAACACCATATAACATGAGAAAACAAACAATACAATAGCATTCATCCAGGGGTCGGATTTTATAAACCCCAGGCCTGCCGGAAAAGCCAGGTCTTAAGCAGCTTGCGGGAAACCAACAGGGTGGGAGCGGTCCTAATCTCCGGGGGGAGCTGGTTCCAAGATGTGGGCGCCATCACAGAGAACGCCCTCCCCCGCAGCCCCACCAAATGGCACTGCTTGGCCGACGGGACCTGAAGGAGGCCCAGCCTGTGGGATCTAACTGGCTGAAGGGAACTATGAGGTAGTAGGCGGTCTCGCAAGACTTTAGGCATGAAAACCAGCTGGCTGACTTTGAGCCAATCTCCAGGAGACTGTGAATTCTTGTCATGCCTTGGGTATGAAAGATAGCTAGTAAAGGCAGCATAGAAGTTAGGATAGATGGATAGAGCAGGGCAGGGCAGGGCAGGGCAGGGCAGGGCAGGATAGGATAGGATAGGGGAGGGGAGGCATGGTGAGGGGAGGGGAGCGAACAGGAGGGGTGGGGAGGACTGGACTGGACTAGATTGGACTGGACTGGACTGGACTGGACTGGAATGGAATGCAATGGAATGCAATGGAACGGAACAGAATGGAAAGGAATGGACTGGACTGGACTGGACTGGACTGGACTGGAATGGAATGGAATGGAATGGAATGGACTGGAATGGAATAGAATGGGCAGGGCAGGACAGGATAGGACACGACAGGACAGGAAAGAAAAGGATAGACCTGATTATGCTGATAACACTAAAATAGATTATAGAATAATAGAGTTTCAAGGGATCTTGAAAGTCTTGTAGTCCAACCTCCTGCTCAAGCAGGAGACTCTAGACCAGGGGTGTCAAACTCAATTTCATTGATATGGATAAGCAAAAATATAATGATAAATGCTTTAACTGAGTTTGTTATAATTAGAAATTTACTAGCTTAAATATGATATAGCAAATGTTAAGGCAGGGGTGTCAAACTCAATTTCATTGAGGGCCACATCAGCATTATGGTTGCCCTCAGGGGGCTGGGTGGGTATGACCAGGGTGGGTGTGGCCAGGGTGGGTGTGGCCTACTGGGTGGGTGTGGATGGAGTGGGTGTGGCCTACTGGGGTGGGCGTGGCCAGCTCTACATTGTTCGCGTGAAGGGTGCCTGTGGGGGCCTGGGCAGGAATGGGACAGATCTGAGGGTCTCTGGCAGAAGGGGGTGGGACCAGAGCAAGTGCCAAGGCATGGTCCATTTCTTCATTCCTCACAAAGGGTGACCCCTCCCCAGCATGCACCCAGGGGTTGGGGCCGACACGGCAGGGGCTGGTTCCTCGCTGTTTCCAGACAGCCTTGTGGAGCTAAGACTGAATGCGTTTCAACATAGATGGCCACCACAAAATTGTACATTGGCTCCCGGCCGGCCTGGGCCAGGGCCAAGGCAGTGGGGGCCGTTCCCTCACTGTTTCCAGGATGGTTTCATGGGTCACATGAAACCACTTCGCGGGCCGCATCCGGCCCCCGGCCTTGTGTTTGACATGTCTGCTCTATACCATTTCAGATAAATGATTGTCCTGTCTCTTTTTGCAGTCTCTTGTGGTGCTTTGGAAAATAGTTGGACCCCTCCTCATCTTTGTATGAGCTCCTCAGATACTGGAACACTGCTGTCATGTCTCCCCAGTCCTCCTTTTCATTAGGCTAGACATGCCCAATTCCCATATCCATCATTCGTATGTTTCAGCCTCCAGCCCCCCATCATTCCTGTTGCTCTTCTTTGCACTCTGCAAATATAAATGATCTGCAAGATCTAGCAATGAAAACCAAGGAGCATAGCAAAAAAAAAAAAAAAATAGCACTAAGATTAAATATAAATATGACCAGGCTTATAACAACAAGTATAACTGCTGGCCTTAGTACTGACAATGAATTTTGCCTTTTCTGATCGGAAAGAAGAGCAGTATTAAGGCAGATAGGTTTAATTAGAGGTGGCTGTATCATTTTAAGACTGAAAGGTGCGAATCAGGGACAGATTTGTTTATATGGCTGCTGAGAGTTAACACTGATTTGATGGCATCTAATCAATCAATCAATCGGTCCAATGGATTGAAATTTCTCATTTTATGACCAAATACATTACATGAACGGCGCTAAAGTGGAATCAACCTTAACGGATGTGCACTAGACTCATCTAAATGTAAAAAAAAAAAAAAAAATAGATCAAGAAATCATTTTATAAATGGTTACACTAAGTTTTAATGAGGTGGTTCCTTTCTGATATGTAAACGAAGCACTGCATAGGGGTAGCCTAAAAGCAAAATTATCAATCTCACCTTGATGTAAAGGTACACCCACAGCAAGATTGCATATTGTTTCACTTTGGTTCCCTATAAATTATGTACCAACTACTACTTCATTCAGAGTTTGTCCAAAGTGCTGTGCTTGATAGTGCTGTGCTTATTATTATTATTTTTAAATCTGCAAGTACTTGGATGTAATGGCCTTCAGAAACCCTATCATTAAATAGCTCTCCAGACCTGGATTCCAGTTCCAGCATCAGTAAAGTATTTACCGTGTGTGGTGTTGAAATGTTAGTACCACTTTGCAACACCTTGGTACGGCCACACTTGGAATCCTGCATCCAGTTTTGGTCACCACAATGTAAAAAAAAATATATATATATGGGGCCTCTGGAAAGAGTGCAGAGAAGAGCAACAAAGATGATTAGGGGACTGGAGGCTAAAACATATAAAGAACGGTTGCAGAAATTGGGTACGTCTAGTTTAATGAAGAGAAGGACGAGGGGGGACAGGATAACAGTATCTCAATATCTGAGGGGCTGCCACCAAGAGAAGACGGGGTCAAGTGATTCTCCAAAGCACCTGAGGGCAGGACAAGAAGCAATGGATGGAAAACTACTCAAGGAGAGAAGCAACCTAGAATTAAGGAGAAATGTCCTGACAGTCAGAACAGCTTGCATTCAGAAATTGTGGGTGTTTCATTGCTGGAGCCTTTTAAAAAGAGCATGGACAACCATTTTTCTAAAATGGTATAGTGTCTCCTTCTTGAGCAGAGGGTTGGACTAGAAGACCTCTAAGGTCCCTTCCAACTCTGTTATTCTATGTTCTGAATTAGTGTTATCAGCATAACCAGGTCTTTCCTTTCCTTTCCTTTCCTTTCCTTTCCTTTCCTTTCCTTTCCTTTCCTTTCCTTTCCTTTCCTTTCTTTCCTTTCCCTTCCCTTCCCTTCCCTTCCTTTCTTTTCCTTTCTTTTCCTTTCCTTTCCTCCCCTTTCCTCCCCTTTCCTGCCCTGCCCCATCCTCCCCGTCCCCTCCCCTTCTCTCTCATCTCATCCCCTCCCCTCCCCTTGCCTACCATCCCCTCCCCTATCCTATCCTATCCTATCCTATCCTATCCTATCCTATCCTATCCTATTCATGCAGAGGGTTGGACTAGAAGACCTCCAATGTCCCTTCCAATGTGACCTCTACTGAAAGGATGCCAGTCAAGATCCCCATCAGGTTGAATTTCCAAAGGCACAACAGGATCGCAGAAACTTAAATGTTCTGATTTTGAATGAGTACATTCAGGACACAATGACATCCATTTCTATGATATGTTTTGTGAGACCATGTGAGCATTTCTTCCTGCCTCCAAAGATCTCCCTCTCCAAACAAACAAATTTATTGAAATGAGAGAAGGATCTCTAAGACCGATTAAACATTTAATGGATAGATACCTTATCAAGGTATCTATAGAAATGAATCACAATCAGTTAGTCTGGATCTAATTTTGCTAACCTAAAGATTTCAGCGCGAGCCCATTTTGCATTTTTAGATTGCTCCAGCTTCTCTCTCTCTCTCTCTCTCTCTCTCTGTGTGTGTGTGTGTGTGTGTGTGTGTGTGTGGTGTGTCTGTCCATTGTGTGTGTGTGAAAAGCTCTCTCAACAGTTCTTATTTTCATTTTGCCCGACCACCCTGAGGAATTCTTAAGTGACAAGAAGATGGAAAAATACAGATGGTATAATTATACATTTTGCAGTTGATTAATCACCACAAAACATTAATCACATTTGGTAGAACAATAGATAATCAAATTCTTTATAGCTGAAATTAAGTTTCTTTCTGATAAGGAAAGCGGTTCCTTTAGGATATTGACAGCATATTTTCAGCAGCTGGTGGGCTTCCACTTCACATCTGCATTTATTTGTCATCTGCTCTAGGGCATCAGCAGAGATACAACTTTAAGGTTCATTGCCTAAATCCAGGCATCACATAGGCTCACATTTTCCAAGATGAACTAATTTGGGGCCAAGAAAATGTTTAAAATGTAAACAACATCCATTCTGAAAATTCACATCCATTTTGCATAATCTAATTTTTCTGTGGACTGGAGGGAACCTGAGACCAGCCAGCTAGATCCTAACAGGACAGGATAACATATCCTAAAATAGCCCTTTTCCTTGATATGCTTATTTTCTAGATGGAGAAAAAATTGTTTGTTTGTTTTTCCCCTATGGCAGAAGCAGGACATATACTTCTGAGATCCATTGTGGATTCCATACTGTTATATACAAAAAAAGGAGAAGGTCAAAGAACACTAGGCAGACCCAGAAGAATATGGACAGAGAGCATCAAAGACACACTAAAACAGCATCAAACAACAGTGGTTCAGGCCACTGGAAGTGCAAGAACCAGAATTTTGTATCTTCCTCCCAAAAAGGAGAAGGAGAGGGAGGAGAAGAAGAAGAAGAAGAAGAAGAAGAAGAAGAAGAAGAAGAAGAAGAAGAAGAAGAAGAAGAAGAAGAAGAAGAAGAAGAAGAAGAAGAAGAAGAAGAAGAAGAGACTGTGGGGTCCTCGGTGCTCTCTGAGCTGGGTGGTTTTCTTGCAGACGTCTCGTGACCCAACTAGGCAACACCATCAGTGCTGGAAGGGAGTGAGGTTGGAGGAGGAGGAAGAGGAGGAAGAAGAAGGAGAAGGAGAAGGAGAAGAAGGAGAAGGAGAAGGAGAAGAAGAAGAAGAAGAAGAAGAAGAAGAAGAAGAAGAAGAAGAAGAAGAAGAAGGAAGAAGAAGAAGAAGAAGAAGAAGAAGAAGAAGAAGAAGAAGAAGAAGAAGAAGAAGAAGAAGAAGAAGAAGAAGAAGAAGAAGAAGAAGAAATGGGTCAACCCATAAATGCATGGCCAAATGAGCAGAACAAAACAAGTATTCCGTGAAATTTGATTTCTGTAAACATTCAAGCAATGTTCTGGGAATGTTAAGGTTGTTTTTTGAACAAGTTAACTCAACATGGAGATGTTAGTTGTTTTTCCTCAACCACTGGGACCCAGATGTTTTGCCAGCAAATCCTGGGATATGGAGCGTACACTGATGTGCCCTGTGTGTTTTGCTCTTGTCTTTGAGTTGTTATTGTGAGGATATTGTAATTTTGTTTTCATTGTTGCTTACTGCCCAGAGTTTAAATCTGTGAATTGGGGCGGATGGGAAATATAGTTAACTAATTAATGAAATATCTGAAGGTTTTTGAAATGCAAAGGAGAGATGAAAGAATTTGAGGCAATGGATGCACTGCCAGGAAACATGGGAAACCCTCATTAAGTTGGCATGTACTTCTGTTGGGAATTGGGCAGGGCTGATTGAAGAAATGGCACAGAACAGAAAATTCATAGATTCATAGGGCTAGAAGGGACTTTAGAGGTCATCTAGTTGTGCATCCTTTATGGCTTGGTGGCCTGGCGGGAGGGAGGAGAGGAGAATCAGCCCTCACAAGCTGTGGGCTGGCGCACATACAAATTGAGCTGCACGTTTGCATGCTTCTATGCAAGTCAAGCTGTGCACATTGGTGTACCACCCAGCTGCTTGTGCAGCCCAGTTCTGAACAAGTCACAGCCTGGTAATGGGCCACGACTGGGGGGGTTGGGGACCCCTGACCTAATGCAACCCCCTGCTCAAGGCAGGAAACCTTATTATACCATCCAAGTGAAATGATTGTCCAGTCTATTTTTTTTATTAAAAGTTTTATTTTCCATTTATAATACAGAAATATAAAAAATTCAGATATAACATAATAATTCAACCATAGGTATTGCCTGCCCACTCCCCCCACATTGCATCCATCCTCACTAACACTCTAACTTACTTCCCTCCTCCTTCAACACCCCTTTCATACTTAAATAATCCTATTATCTAACCTACTTACCCACCCATCCCCCATCCCCCCACCCCCACCCCCTTACTTCCCAGAGCAGAATACAGGGTTATTAATAACAAAATAAACAAAATCAACTTAAATTTAAAAATACTATATAATAAAAAAATTCATACTTAACCCTTAACTCCCGTTAAACTTTAACATCAAGATAATATAAACAAATCTCTTATAAAACATTTGTTATAAAATTTTAATCATAAAGTAAATGGAACTTTTGAGTTCCAAATTTATTCTGAATATAATCTATCCATCTTCTCCAAACCATAATATATCTTTCTTGTGTATGATCCTTTAAATAAGCAGAAATTTTAGCCATTTCTGCTAAGTTAGAAACCTTAAGTATCCATTCTTCTAAAGTAGGCAATGAATATAAGCCTATTAATAACCTTGCTGCGGTTAATAAATTCAACATTAAAATAGTTTCTTTCACATCTAAATCCGTAAAAATACTCAGTAGAAATAATTGGGGAGTAAACTTTATCTTCCTTTTAAAGATCTTTTGAATGTTCCACCAAATCATAATCCAAAAAGCTTTAACCTTTCTACAATTCCACCAAACATGAAAATGTTGCATCAGTATTACCACACCTCCAACATTTGGGTTGTAAATTAGGGTACAAGATAATTTTTTTTAGGATCTAAATGCCACCTATAAAACGTTTATAAAAATTCTCCCTCAAATTTTGAGGATTGTCCACAGCTCCAGGAGGCAAGCTATTCCATTGATTGTTTCTCACTGTTTATCGTTGCATGATAAATGTCAAAAAAAAAGTGTCCCATAAAAAAAAAGAAAATAGTGCCAAGATCATTCTTGGCACTACCTGATCCAACAAGCAAAAATAAACAAAAAAGATCTGAGGCCCAAATCCCCCATCCAGGAATGCCATATTATGAAAATAGTTTTATGCTTGGAACACTCTGTTCTGATGTTACTGCACGTCTATGGAGATTCTCCATCATCCAGGTCATGGTTGTCCCCAAAGGTGCTTTTTTTTTCAGAAGGCAACTGGACTTCCTTGTTTTTCCTTGAAGACGTTTCGCTTCTCCTCCAAGAAGCTTCTTCAGCTCTGACTGGATGGTGGGAATGGAAGGATTTATACTCCTTGCAGACAGCTGGTCATTTGCCTTCTTTTAGAGAGTCGTAGAGGCCACTTGAAGGTTCATCTGCATCTTCAGGGTCATCTGAGTGGTGCAAATGGGCATGAAGCCTTCTTGGAACTGCTGAAAGGACGGTGTTGTAGACTGGAGATGGATGATATTGTATCCCTCCCCCTCTGTTGAGAGAGGGCTGTTCAGTTTTGACCTAGATAGCCTCTTGGACCCCTTTTTCAAACCAGTGGTCCCCTCTGTCCAAAATGTGGACTTTGTTGTCTTTAAAAGAGCAGCCTTTGTCTGTAGATGGACTGCTGACTCTTGTCCTGATGGGTTTATTCTCCTATGTTGTGCCATGTGTTTATGAAGCGGTTGTTATGTTTCCCCAATGTACAGATCTGCACATGGCTCACTGCGTTGTACTGCATATATGTAACATCTTTGGGATGTTACTGGAACTGCTCAGTCTTGGAACTAGCTAATCTGATAGCAAAATGCAGGTGAGGAGATCATTCGTGATAGGGTCAGTAGATGCCATTCTGATTTTGGAACATGTTCCACGTGGAACAAGACAACCCAGGTTGGGAGAGTTGGCCTCCAAATATCTCATGTAGCACAGCTGCCATTCAAAACATCCAATTTCAGGCTTATTTAGATCACAGGTTGTTCTATGTCCCTAGTGATGGCTTGGGGACATGGGACTATAAAAATGGTTGAACTTCTGAATCACTTGTTTCAATAAAAAGAATATTTTCGAAGAATGAAGAATGCAAAATGCAAAATGAGACCTGGTAGTATAAATTAATTGAACAAAATAATAGACAGAGGAACAAGTTCAGTGTTAAGTGAAGTAAACACAGGAGCTTAATGAATGTACACAAGTGCTTATATGCACTTGTCAGATGTATATGTGTGAAATCCCATTGTATGGAATTCAACATTTCCATCAATATCTGAAGCCAATCATATAGAACATAGAATAATAGAGTTGGAAGGGATTTTGGAGGTCTTCTAATCCAACCCTACTTAGTCCATTTCAGATAAATGATGGTCCAATTTCTTTTTGAAAGCCTCCAGTGATAGAGCACCCACAACTTCTGAAGGCAAGTTGTCTGTCTAGACCAGTGGTTCTCAACCTGTGGATCGGGACTCCATTTGGGGTCAAATGACCATTTCACGGGGGTCGCCAAACAACACAGTCCACCATTTCCCCCCCTTTTCCTTAGCTGTGCTACTCCCTTTTATTCTATTGGTTTTTGAAAGCCAATAGAATAGACTCTCTTGAATAGAGTCTAATTCTATTGGCTTTCAAAAGCCAATAGGAATTGTCCAGGCTGTCTCTGCCCTGCTGAGCCCGCCAAAAGTCCCATTCTGCAAACGGTGCTGCAAGTTGTCTGCAGTGAAAGTGAGCTGTCTGGAAGTTTCCACTCCTCCCTGCTGAGCAACTACTAAAAATGTAAGTAAAAGAGGGCCAGGGGTGGGAGGTGGGAGGCCAAAAGGTGCAGGGAGGGTTGCTGGCGCGCATGGGGCCCGGTGGTGCCTTACCTCCCTTGGGCTGGGCCAGCTGGTGGCCCAGCCGGTGGTCACCTTGTGCCGTCACTGCCCCTTGCCAGCTATGCCTCGGCCGGCGCAGGGGGCAGCACCACGCATGCGTGGCGCTCCCGGGCAGGGAAAGTCCTCGACTTACGACCGGTTGGGTAGTGCTCGACTTACGACCGGTTGGATAGTCCTCGACTTACGACTGGTTGGGGGTCACAACATTAAAAAGGTTGAGAACCACTGATCTAGACAACTTTCCAAATATCTCAATATCTAGTGCATCTCAGCAGCAGTGCTGAAAGAAGCATCAAGTATGACTTGACATAAATGTGGAAAACAATATTTGACTAGTTGTCATTTATCAAATTCCAATTTTTGTTTACAGAGCCTGAAGGAAATGAATAGTATTCTTTGAACTTCACCATCTGTGTCCTTGACCTTCCCACTTCATGGTTTCTTTGGGTTTCTAATTCATGGGAATTCAGGAATTTGTCAACTTCTCAGCCATCTCTTCTTCAAGAATGAAAGTTGATGGCTTCTGACTTGCAGAAAGTAATAGCCAACTCTTTTAAAGAGTCATCCTTGAAATGTCTGAAATGAAATCCTGGACCCAGCTTTTTTGGAACAAAATCACCCAGTTCAAAACCTTCCCCTTCTAGGACAGATTCAAGAAATCATCATGCAAGACGTAGTGGACAAAGTGGTTTCAGGCAGAAGCTAGAAGTTCTGACGTTCCAGTATCTGTATTGATACTGCCAAATTGGGTACTATTGGCGGTCTATCCAGCAACCAGCTTCACAAGTGGCTATTGATGTCAGCTAATAGAAGGCTCCATATCTGATCTTCCTCAGAGCCACATCTTAGCTTTCTTCTGAATCAGTTTATGTAGAAAACTCAGTATGATTGCTGAAGATTGTTGCTGTTCAGTAGCTAAGGTGTGTTTGACTCTTTATGATCCCATGGACCATTGCATACCCCCCCGTCTTCTGCTGTCTTTCAGAGTTTGACCAAATTCATGTTCATTGTGTTGATGACACTATCTAACCATCTCATCCTCTGCTGTCTCCTTCTCCTTTTGCCTTCCATCTTTCCCAACATCAAGGTCTTCCCCTAGGAATCCTTCCTTCTCGTTTGTGGTCAAAGTATTTGGGTTTCAGCTTGAATAGCTGTCCTTCCAAGGAACAATCATGGCTGATTTCCTTTAGGATTGGCTGACAGGATCTCCTTGCATTCCAAGGGACTCTCAAGAGCCTTCTCCAACACCCAAAATTTGAAAGCATTATTTCTTTGGCACTCAGCTTTCCTTATGGTCCAACTCTCACATTACTAGTGGGAAAACCACTATAGATCTTTATTGCCAAGTTGATGTCTGTGTTCCCTAGGTTTTTCTCAAGATGTGACACTAAGAAAAATCAAATATAGTCCATGTCTACAATCCAGACTAACATTTGTAAGGTGAAGCACAGAGAGAGCTAGCCAAGGCATCATCTTTTTCTTGGAATGCCCTGTGAATAAGACACAGAACACTGTCCAATATCAATAAAGG
This sequence comes from Crotalus tigris, assembly GCF_016545835.1. NCBI lineage: Eukaryota > Metazoa > Chordata > Lepidosauria > Squamata > Viperidae > Crotalus > Crotalus tigris. The sequence goes on along the minus strand of NW_024097552.1, from coordinate 50,530 downwards.
ATAATATTTGTAGCTCAGGGTTGAAATGAGGGGCCCTGTTGGAGATGACTAGGCTGAGCAGGAGAGGGGGAAAAATGTGTCATCAGTCATGAATCCCTGTGTGCCCTCAAGAGATGTAAGTCCAGCCCACCTTGAATGCCTTCTTAACTCCTGCTAATTTCTCTTGACCATTAGTAGTAATAGTAATAGTAGTAGTAGTAGTAGTAGTAGTAGTAGTAATAATAATAATAATAATAATAATAATAATAATAATAATAATAATAATAATAATAATAAAAAGTTGGAAGGGACCTTAAAGGTCATCGAGTCCAACCCCCTGCTCAGGCAGGAAATCCTACACCATTTCAGACAAATGGCTTTCCAGTCTCTTCTTAAAAACTTCCAGTGTTGGAGTATTCACCACTTCTGGAGGCACGTTGTTTCACTGGTGGATTGTTCTAACTGTCAGGAAGTTTCTCCTTAGTTCTAGGTTGATTTTCTCCTTGATTAGTTTCCATCCGTTGCTTCTTGTCCTGCCTTCGGGTGCTTTGGAGAATAGCTTGATTCCTTCTTTGTGGCAGCCCGTGAGATATTGGAAGACTGCTATCATGTCCCCCCTCGTCCTTCTCTTCATTAAACTAGACATACCCAATTCCAGCAACCGTTCCTTGTATGTTTTAGCCTCCAGTCCCCCAATCATCTTTGTTGCTCTTCTCTGTACTCTTTCTAGAGTCTCAGCATTTTTTTTACATTGTGGTGACCAAAACTGGATGCAGTATTCCAAGTGTGGCCTTACCAAGGCATTGTAAAGTAGTATTAACACTTCACGTGATCTTGCTTCTATCCCTCTGTTAATGCAGCCCAGCACTGTGTTGGCCTTTTTGGCAGCTGCAGCCCACAGCTGGCTCATATTGAAGTGATTGTCCACTAGGACTCCGAGGTCCCTCTCACAGTTACTACTATTGAGCAAGGTACCCCCTATACTATACTTGTACATTTGGTTTTTCTTGCCTAAATGTACAACCTTACATTTTTCACCATTGAATTTCATTTTGTTAGATAGCAACCAGTGTTCAAGTCTGTCCAGATCCTCCTGTATCCTCCTGTCCAGATCCTCCTGTATCCTAGACATACCCAATTCCAGCAACCGTTCCTTATTTGTTTTAGCCTCCAGTCCCCTAATCATCTTTGTTATTCTTCTCTGCACTTTTTCTGGAGTCTCAACATCTTTTTTACATCGTGGTGACCAAAACTGGATGCAGGATTCCAAGTGTGGCCTTACCAAGACATTCTTGTAGAGAGCTTAAACTTGCAATGTATCTTTACACTTATTTGAACGCCCTGATTTCCCCAGCCTTTGACAGGTCCTTGGTGCTCTCTGAGTTTGGTTTGGGTTTTTTGTTGGTTTCATTACTCAAACTAGGTAACATCATTAGTGCTGATGATGTTACCTACTTTGGGTATTGAAACATCTGCAAGTAAACATCCCAGCTCAGAATGCATCAGGGAGCCCTCACTGTCCAATATACTGTTGCATTGGATGTGTGACACAGGAGTGAGTTTTCTCATGTCTCATGTCATCAAAGTTCCTCATTCTTGGACTCGGCCAGAAGCGTCTTCATCTGCAGGGTGTCAACGCTGCAAATATTGTATATTCTTGCTTATGACAATATGTAGAACTGTTAATACAGAGCAGAATGGGGGTGGGGATAAAGCCCGGGAAAGAAAGAGGAAGGAAACCTTTGACCTTCACACTAATTGGATTATGTGATAGATGAAGGCTAATTTAGGGAGGGAACATGCTGATAAATTAACTGCTCAGAGGAAGAGAACGTAGATCTTAGCATCTCTCCATTATATTTGTGCCGACATTTTGTAACCATCAATGATTTTTAGGAAAATAAATGCCTGGAAGTTCTTTGAAGGGTTTCATTAGCCGGAACCATAACACAGGGAGCAGCCAAAATGCTTCTCCCCAAAATATTTCTGCACCTCCTATGAGTTTTGCAGGAAAACAGTCTGATTTTCCTTATAAGAGAATTATTCATGTCACAAGTTACCGCCTCTGTCTAAGCGGTGCTGGAAAGTAGCTTTGTGAAATCTTTTCTTTACTCCCTTTGGTAAGTGATCTCCCCTCCCTTCCCTTTTTTTTATGGCATATTTTCCAGGGACTTGAAAACTATCAACAGATCTTTCCTCCTTTGCTCCCCTCCCCACTTTCCCCTCCCAGCTAAACATCACCTGGGCCTTTCTAGTATGCAAACATTTCATCAAAACCTTCTCCCTGCTCTTGTGGAGATGCATAGCTTCTCTTGCATTTTGAGGTTTATCAATGAACCTTGAAGCATTGCCACAAGAAAATTTCAAAGAGGACTTGACTGCTCCTGCTTGGGGTGTCCAAAGGAAATGCAGAAAGAAGAGGATGGATAGATAGATTGGATGGAAGATAGGTAATAGAAGAGAGAGAGAGAGACACATAGAGAGAGAGATGATAGTTGAAGAGAGAATGGGAGAGAGATAAATTATAGATATGTATGTTGATGAGAAAGAGAGAGAGAAAGAGATGCAGAAAGAGAGAGATACAGAGAGATATATAAATTATAGATTTGTATGTAGATGAGGAAAAGATAGATGCTGTACATGTATGGATGGATAGATGATAGATAGATAGATAGATAGATAGATAGATAGATAGATAGATAGATAGATAGATAGAAGATAGAGATAGATACATTTGTTGTTGTTGTTAGTTGCAAAGTCATGTCCAACCCATCGCGACCTCATGGACAAGGTTCCTCCAGGCCTTCCTGTCCTCTACCATCTTCTGGAGTCCATTTAAGCTCACTACTACTGCTTCAGTGACTCCATCTAGCCACCTCATTTTCTGTCGTCCCCTTCTTCTATTGCCCTCCATCTTTCCCAACATTAGGCCCTTCTCCAGTGAGTCCTTCCTTCTCATTAGGTGGCCAAAGTACTTGAGTTTCAGCTTCAGGATCTGGCCTTCTAAAGAACAATCAGGGTTGATCTCCTCTAGGACTGACCGCTTTGATC